>NC_140175.1:113169326-113363497 GCF_963971535.1 Notolepis coatsorum
GCACAGCACCGCTGTTGAATTTTTTTTCAGGGGAAACACTATGTTTATTATATATAGAGACTAGAGGGATTGGAATTTATTCAAAAGCTTATTTCTAGTATGTACCTATTGTTATTTTTCGTTCGGTCTCAAGTGTCGGAGAGGAGACGGGCAGAAATGACAGCTGGCAACAAATCCATTCCGAATAAGAGACAACGGACCCAGTACTTTGTTGGTGGTGTGAAAATATGCCTACAAACATTAAATATCTTTGGAACCGTTTGTATTCAATTATATCTGAATCGGGAGATTATCTTCTGTCAAAATTTTAAGTGCATCTCTCCGTGCATAAAGGCTGGCTGTACAGTGGGCATAGAATATGGCATATATTATTGAAATAATTGTTCTCTAATGAACACATCTATTTCTATATTTAATATAATTTCATATATACTCAAGTGCGCCGTCGGACAGATTCAGCCGTCAGACGTGCGTAATGGAGAGAGGAGCTCTTGTGGAGAGAACTAGGTCACAAGGTTGCCCTGACGACAGGCAGCTGGACTGCCCTGACGACCGAAAGCTATGTTACCGTCACTTGCGGGGGGATTCCCCGGCTGGCAGAGCTGGCAAAGTCTGCGACATCGGTACCATCCGAGTGAGTGTGTTTGGACTGATTGTGACCAGGCTGCATGCGCTCATGTCTGACACCACGGGACCATGTGAGTCAGCTGAGACAGGCTATTTATGTTCCATTAGGCTATCTTGTTGCAAAATAATAATAATAATAATAATAATAATAATAATAATAATAATAATAATAATAATAATAATAATAATAATAATAATAATAATAATAATAATAATAATAATAATAATAATAATAATAATAGCCTCATTGAAAATACTCTTGGTGCTTAGTACAGTTGGTTATTTTCAGCGTTTATATGCGCTTATCTGTTATTTATTATCTGTTATATATTCTATTATCTGTTACATTTTCGTTGACATAAGTCGATTTTTCATTTTTGTTTATTTATGAAGTTAATATAAAACCGTGTTTAGAAATATTTTTAGTTCGTTAAATACATGCTTTCGATTATTCTTTGTGGGAATGACGTTTTTTTGTTTTGTTGCTAATTTCTCGCCACATATCAAGCAGGTACGCCCGCATCGTTAGTAGTGAAAGCTAATTAATCTGTCCTCTACTTAATGTTTTGGGGATTTATCCATGGTTAGCTTATTGGGGGGTTGGAAACTTAGCCACCTGCAGACGGCAGGGAGAGGCGCGGGGTGTTACATATGTTTTAGTAGATGAAATATTAAACACTTTTAAATTTCAGTTCACAGTATCACATCAATGTCCAAAATTTAAATAAATAAAAATATATTTATTTCCATATTCTTTTTCAAACCTACAGGGAGCCACTGCAGAGTGGCTAAAGAGCCACATGCGGCTCCAGAGCCGCGGGTTGCCGACCCCTGTCTTAACTAAACATTAAATACAACTTCATTTCTCACTCAGAAAATATTCCTAAATGAGAAAATATTTTCACTGGCACAGTGCCTAACTTCAGTCTAAAGATTCAGCACCATGGACAGGTCTGCTCAAAATAATGTTTTGAGGATGACATGACAAACAAATGCAATGACGAAAGATAGTGACAAAAACAAAGGATGCAATGCGTCATGAAAATACAAATTACGAAATAAACAAAATACAACACGAAATAGAAATGGTGAAAAATACTGTTAAGAGCTTCCCTCTCCCTCATTTCGGGTTTATGTTTTAAACTGCTCCGCGAGCCAACTGCGCTGACATATCAGGAGCAAATTGCACACCTATGGGCGTGTTTGCGCTAGGATATCATCTGCGCAATATGTTCAGTGAATAGCTCGCAAAGACAAATAGAGCAAATAGCGGGCACTAATCGTGCGCAGTTAGGGGTGCTATTAGCGTGCGCATTGGGCTGACCTTCGAAGCTTTTTTTGGCAATCGAAGCTTCGGGGCCGAGCTTCGATTTTAATTCGAAGCTTCGAAAAAAAAATATATATATAAAAAAAATAAAATAAAATTATATATATATATATATATTTTTTTTATCTTATGTTGTGGGACTTGTACAGCACTTTCGTAAACTTTGTTGTTTTTAAATGTGCTCTATAAATAAAGTGGGTTGGATTAATTAATTAAGTAGCCCCTTTCGTGACTGTGACGCATCCAACAAGGTTTCACTCGGCTGTGTGATTTAATTCAAGGTGGATCGCTGTTGTCGTTTGAACAACTTCAGATTTCATGGGAACTACCAATCCCCCAAATCAAGAATGTTTAAGATGAATGAAGTAAGATTTTGATTATTTGAAATATGGCCTGTGTAGACTAAACTATGCACAGAATTATGTCAGTCTACAAGGTCCGGATTCTACATGGTCCGGCAATGTAGACCTTGTAGACTCCACTACAGACCAATTATCAGTGAATGTTCATGCATTTTTAAGAAGGGCAACTTCCACAAAAAAAACAAAGAACTCACCAAAACATCTCAGTAGCACCTTATCTAAATGTTATATTTCATATATGGAGATTCATATTTATTTATGTATTGCATGCATTTCTACATTTTATTTCCCATTTTGTTTATTCATCCCAGTATCTTTCTTTCTTATGTGTGGAATTCTACAAGGCGCGCCCACACACACACACACACACACACACACACACACACACACACACACACACAATTTAGTCATTTAGCTGACGGTTAGATTTTTTTTTTTTTTTTTTTATCATTTCAGATAATGGTTGAAGAAGTGAGTCTTTAGTCGACGGCGAAAGATTGGACGGGATTCGGCTGTCCTAACTGGGATGGGTAGTTCACACACAATTTTTGAATTTTTTGTTTAAACTTCGATTTTTTTTTTAATGTTCGAAGCTTGTGCCATCGAACAAAGCTTCGAAGCTTCGAAGTATTTAAGACAGCCCTAGTGCGCAACCCATTCTTTGTGAATTCGCCCCTATGTGACTTCCTTCCCAAGCTGTCTTAAGAAAACTTATGTATACATGTATTTGCCAGGTAAATTACTCTGTAAATGAGATCTTCTTGGTTTTGTCCTTCAATCCCAGCAGTGGAAACACTGAGACAGTTGTCTTTATGCAAGACATTAATCTGTATTTTATTTTATTTTCTTATCTTTTAAACTATGTTTTTTCATGGTGCTTTTATATGTAATCTATTCTATGTATTGTCCTGTCTTTTATATGGACCCGAGTCCGTAATAAAATGTAGATTGATTGACATCCATGAGGTGTTTAGGAATAATAAAAATTAAGAACAAAATTACTTTAAAGAATGTAAATAAAGTAGTAAACCGATCACCTCTGGCAAGCTTGTCTATGTCCAGCAGACCATCCTTGTTGCCACGGGTGATGGGAAGCGTGTGGAGGTCTGGACAATCGATTAGGATTTTATCTAGACGTTGACACAAAGATGCCCAAAACAAATTCATCATGGTGGACGCAGTGGATTATTTGCCAAAAAACTAAAGGCTAAATTACAGCAGGTTACGAGAAAAAGATACCTTCATGTCGTTCATAATGTACTGAAAATAGCCTAAATCTGCCAGACTTCTTTTTGTTGTACTGTACTTGTGCTGTATAATGACAGCTAATCTAATCTAAATGAGGGAAGCCTCCACTTCCTAACAAGTTGAAATAGAGGTTTGAAACGGGAAAAAAAGGAAATGTTAGCTTTAGGCTAGAGCGTGTTTACTTATGTCTTACTTTCACAATAAACTCTTGAGTCTCTTCTAAGGTTGATTGATTGATTGATTGAAAACTTTATTAACAGATTGCAGAATGGGTACAATACAGTACATCTCAATACACACAATTGTTAAGGGGATGCAGACCAGAGAAAGACTATCGGCTCTCCAAAACCATGCAACGTAAAATATGATTGTTATTGTTACGAAGGATCAGATTAAACCGAATATATATATTTACTACTTGATATATATTGCATAGTATTTGTATATCGTCTGATATCCCTTGTGTATTCTTTGTACATATACACGGAATATCCCTTTTACAGACCATAATATTTCGTTCTCCTATTGGATAGCGATCCACTAGGCGCCACTGCCATACCCCCAATGTCTAGTTCAAAGTCACCGCCAAGGCTTGCCTGGACATGCCCGGTTCTGCGCAAGAATACGAGACAGGAATAAGGCTGGTACTAGATTATTCACTGTACGTATAAATACGTCGCAGGTGGATACAGCAGCACTTAGCCTAAAGTCAAGTTAACCTAGAAACGTGTTACCCTCAAACGTTAAAGCCTTCATCACGAGTCAACAACCAAGTGAAGTGAGCAACCGTGCGTCTAAATAGAGCACTTATAACCGCGTGCGAATAGGATAGTAAAGTGTCAGAGCTTAGTGGAATAACGTCAAGTTCGACCTAGTTAATGTGAAGTACCGCGCACCGGAGAATCTACACCGGTGAATGCAGAGCCCCTTTCGGCTGGATTATTATATTTGCTTTGGTCCTGTAGCTGATGGAGCGGAGAATCGTCTACACCCACTACTGTGTGGGACCACCCGTGAGGAGCATCACTCGAGCCCGTCTCTAGGAGAGGCTCCTGACCATCCGTCAGGATCTGCCAAGGGAAGTACGGATCAAACGCAGATAATTCGACGAGGTGATCAAAGTACTCATCCAAAAGAATATCTTCAGAGGATTTGCATATCCAAATCGACTGCGTGTCCTTCACGAGGACAGCATCGTCCTCTTCAACAACCCAACAGCGGTGAAGGAGTTTCTCGAGACAATCGAACTGTCGCAGTAAGTTTCACATTAACTCTGCATTCTGCCACCAAGAGTGGAGGTAAGACGTTGTTAGGTCCCCTCCTCATGAAAATCGTGTAGTAGAAATATCCATCTATGAAAAGCGTGTGTGTTGATGGTTTAGTCAAGATCCACGTGAATCTGTTTTGTATACACCGTCCTGCAGTCACGTTTGCGCTCATACTTCCTGCAACAAAGAGTGACGTCACGCGGACTGTACCATTTGAAAGGGGTTTACCCCACGATAAGACGTCAACACTTGTAAGCTATAATACTATTGCAATGACTGCTTCTTTCAATTCTACACAATTAAGCATGGATGAAATTGAAGAACTATTTTTATGATGGAAGTGGGGGGGGGGGGGGGGGGGGGGGAGGTTAAAATAAATGAGGGTAGGAGCTCCGGGCACCACACCATTTATGAAAACGTTAGTATTCTTTAGTTTTTATTTCTCTACTGTTTTCTTTCTCTGGCCTACTAAAAGTGAAGCCAACACAATGTTGTGGGTCTGGGAACCACAACAAGGGTGTATAATTGTATGTTATTGTCTTTTTCTTTATTGTTTGTTATTTTCTTTTCTAAATATCTCAATGCATACAGTGACAATATATGCTTTAGAACAACTTGACATACTCATAAGTAATACTAATAAGATTTTGCAACCATTATGTCGGATTTGATAATAAACTCATGGAATGTCAAAGGCTTGGGTAATCCCATTATAAGGGCAAAAAAATGATCTGTTCTAAAAGATAAGATGGTACATATAGCCTTCCTGCAAGAAACATTCTTATCAGAAATTGAACATTTAAAGCTACAAAAGGATTGGGTGGGACAAGTGTATTTTTCTTCATACAAAAGTCACAGTAGGGGAACTGCTATTCTAATCAATAGAAACACGCCATTTAAATTAGAGAAAAAAATCACTGACCCAAATGGGCGATATGTTTTGATTTCAGGTTCTATTCATGGAATATCTACCACTTTCCTTAATATCTATGCTCCTAACACAGATGACCCTGCATTTATGTCAGATATGGTATTGCTTTTCAACGAAAACTGCAAAGGATTTGGGGTCATAGGCGGAGACTTTAACTGTGCACTGAATCAGAAGATGGACAAGACCACACAGTCTAAAAGTAACAAACCAAAGTCCATAAAAGTACTCAAAGGTTTATGCAAAGAAAGTGGCCTAGTTGATGTGTGGCGGGAACTAAATCCAAAGGTTAAAGACTACACTTACTATTCAAACGCCAATGTCTCATATTCTAGGATTGATTACTTTTTGATCTACTCAAGACATCTTCACATGGTAAAAAACTGTTGTATCAATCCAATCACACTATCAGACCATGCGAGAATTGACTTGACCGTTCGTCTGGATGGAGAAAAGTTCACTCGTAGGCAATGGAGATTCAATACCTCATTGCTGAGGGATGAAACATTTAGATCAAAAATGAAGGTATGGATTAAAAATTACATAGATGAAAACAATGATCCTAGCATGGACCCAAACATAATCTGGGAAGCTGCAAAAGCCACTTTAAGAGGACATATTATCTCATACACATCATTTAGTAAAAGGGAAGAAATTGCACACACAAAATAACTAGAAAAAGAAATTGAAAGATGCGAAGCCCTCCATAAAGTTGCAGCAACAGAAGACAACTGGAAACATTTAGTAACTGCCAGAGCCAAATTAAATATCAAGACTACAAATATAATCATGCAACAAATGAATCAGGTTAGACAAAAACACTATGAATTTGGCAACAAACCCAGTAAACTATTAGCCCATCAACTAAAAAAAGAACAAGCCGAAAGGACTATAAAAGCAATTCGGTTCAAGGGCAACATCACACATCATCCAAAAGAAATCAATCAGGCATTCCAGGAGTATTACAATATACTATACAAATCTCAAAGTAATTACACACAGGAGGAACTGGATAGATTCTTAGAAGGTATCAAAATGCCAAAGCTCTCAGAATCAGATCAAGAGAGTCTTAATGCACCCTTTACCGAACAAGAAATACTAGCAACAATTAATTCAATGCCTATAGACAAAAGTCCAGGACCAGATGGCTTCCCGGCACAGCTATATAAGGAGTACTGGAATGACTTGAAACCCATTTTTATGGGAATGATTAACAACTTTGGACGCAACAAGGCACTTCCTCAAACAATGAGCTTGGCAAACATCACAGTACTGCATAAAAGTGGTAAGGATCCACTAGACTGTTCATCATACAGACCTATAAGTCTTTTAGATCATGATTATAAGACTATCACCAAAGCATTAGCGAAAAGACTTGAAACCATCACGCCGAAATTGGTAAACCCAGATCAGGCTGGATTTGTTAAGGGAAGATATGCTACCGATAACATCAGACGGTTATTAAATATAACCAATCATTTGAATCTAAAACAGAGGCCCTCTCTACTCCTATCTCTGGATGCAGAGAAGGCTTTTGACAGAGTCGAGTGGAACTTTCTTTTTAACGTGTTGCAAAAACTTAATATAGGGTCAAATTTTATCCAGTGGATTAAAGCAATTTATCAAACTCCAAAAGCAGCAGTTATTACTAATGGCAATACATCTGATCCGTTTCTCTTAATGAGAGGAACAAGACAGGGGTGCCCAATGTCCAGCTCATTATTCGCAATAATAATAGAGATTTTGGCTGCATCTGTACGAGACAACATTAACATAAAAGGAGTGTATATCGATAAGGTTGAACACAAAATATCTTTATATGCTGACGACATTGTTCTATACATTGAGCAACCAGAAAACTCCTTATTACATCTGTATAACACAATCGAACAATTTGGAAAGTACTCAGGATACAAGATAAATTATAATAAATCTAATGCATGTCTCCTACATATGAAACCAACAAAAGAAATGCAGAAATCCTACCCATTTCGATGGTCACCAGGAGGCTTCAAATACTTGGGAGTACACTTTACACCGCAATTAAATGATTTATTTGAAAAAAATTACACTCCTCTTACAATTGAAATTAACACAGATCTAGGTAGATGGGACAAACTACCCCTATCCCTTCTAGGAAGGATAAATGTCATCAGGATGAATATCCTTCCGAGATTGAACTTTCTCTTTCAAAATGTACCCTGCTACCTATCTATAACATATTTTAACATATTGAATAAACGTATCTCAAAATTTATTTGGTCCAATAAAAAACCAAGGATTAAATTACTGACTCTTATGAAACCTGAGTCCATGGGTGGTCTAGGTCTTCCCAATCTCCAACACTACTACTGGTCAGCCCAACTTCGAACTATAGTATCATGGTCATTGGGAGGACCAGACTCACACTGGATACAGATAGAAGCGGGACAGGTTGATCCTTTACCTCTAAACTAGGGCTGGGCGATATGGAAAAAAATCATATCGCGATAACGATATGATAATTTTATTTTATTTCTCGATATCGATAATTATCGAATTGTTATAAGTATAAAAAAAACGATTTTTCGATTTTTTTTTAATTTTGATATTCGATATCGATTATTAAAATATATCGCGATATTTATCGTTATCGTTATATCGCCCAGCCCTACTCTAAACTCTCTTTTTTTTATAAAGAATTTTGACAAAATAGAAAATATAAAGCAATATTTCACGGTTGTGAATACCCTATCTGCATGGAAAGATTGCTCGAAAAAGTTTGGCATAACTAAATGCATCTCTGTTTATTCACCTATTCATCAAAACCCTGACATAAAAAAATATTTTCATTCAACTGATATAAACAAGTGGAGACACTTGGGGGTAACTCAACTTAAAGACCTTTTTCATAAAAACTGGAAATTAAAAGCATTTCAGGAGCTAAGAAAAGAATACAACATTCCTAACTCAGACTTCTTAAAATATATGCAAATTCAAAGCACTTTAAGTTCACTTACTAAAGAAAACAAGTTAAGCTTTGAAATGACAGAATTGGAAGAAAAACGAACTACCTCATCCACAATTAAAGGTAAAATCAGTGAACTATATGAAATTCTAACTAATGAATGCCAAACAGTCTTCCCAGCTCTATTAAGATGCTGGGAGACGGACCTGGCAACGAAATTTGAAGAAAACAATTGGCAAGATATCTGTGATCGAACTTTCTTTCCCTTTACAAGCAATAAGATCAAAGAAAGTAATTTCAAATTTATTCATAAATTCTACCTTACTCCTGTAAAAATGCACAAAATCTCGAAAGAAAACTCACCAAATTGCCCAAGATGTAAAATTAAAGAAGGAACATTTCTGCATATGTTCTGGCAATGTAGCAAATTGAAGCATTTCTGGAACAAGATCCACTTATTTACTAAATCTGTCATGGAGTTGGAATTTGAGTTATCACCATGTGTCTATCTATTAAATAATATAACAAACTGCCACTTAGACCAAAAGAAATGCAGACTGTTGGTATACATAACATATTTTGCAAAGAAATGTATACTTCTTCTATGGAAAAATGAAATCGCACCAACATTCAATATGTTCATAGAACAAATATCTCAGTTTCTTCCCTTAGAAAAGATAACGCTTGAAAAGCACAACCAGGGTCACTTATTTCAAGAACTCTGGAATCCACTCTATACTCAACTGGAAACTCATAATGTAGTCCTATAAATGTGTCATATCTAAATAACAGACGTGGAGTTTTAGCAGATTAGATTAGCTGATCTGTTGAGGCTCTTTGTCTGCGTGTAAGTGCCTGGTTGCCTGCGCATGGCTGTCAAACCCTGCCCCCACGGGGTCGGGTCTGGGAAAGGGAGCTGAACACGCAGCGGCCCGGACCCTTCTCTGTCGGAGTAGCTATCGATAAGCGGGTGTGAGCAACTGGGTGCTATAAAATGTCACTGTTTACAATACCGACATTTGCACTTTTATTCCTTATTCCTTATTTACTTATGATTTACCTACTGTCCCTTTATTTTATTTTATTTTACTTTATTTTTATTATTATTATTTTCTTTTTTTTGTTGTCTAATTGTTTATTTGTGTGTATGTGGGCAAGTGTATGTGTGTATGTGTGTGTGTATGCCTGTATGCGCGTGTGTGCGCGTGTACGTGTGTGTATGTCCCAGTGTGTGAGTGTGAGTGAGAGATGGGAGAATGGATTGAGTGGGGAGCACAAGGAAAATTGTTAAAAATTGTTCATGAGAGTGACACTGAACATTCTGTAGATCTGTCGATTGAATGTGAAACCTCATGAAAAATAAAAAGATTTAAAACTAGGAGAGGCTGGCTGGCTTTCACCTATGCTGCACGCATACTTGGATTACAGCTGCTGCTTTCGTCTGCCGATCAAGGGAGTAATGTACCGTCTCCCGTAGCAGGAGCTTATTGATTCCCCGGTGATCCAGACTTTGCATTCGAACATTTCCTCCCCTGCTGGCCTACAACCGGAGGGACCCTACTAGTATCTCCCGCTGCCCTACTAGTGTACCATAGATATAATTCCTAAGATACAGGTGGTATTCATTATCTCCTGCGTACTATTCTAATGGACTTACGCTCTTGACTTATTCACGCACATTCTTCGCCTTACAAGCGCGACTCTAAGTAAAGTAATGTAATATACTATTATTGCTGCTAATAAATATTATTCTAACCAAGATTTGTGTGGAACCGTGTCATTGTGGAGGTGTTCATATCATATACCTGTGTACTGTATGGCCAGTAGTAATGTACATAAGACAGTAGTGGTTTAATGATACCATACTTATTAATACAGTCAGGGAATTGTACCCCTCAGTTACAATTGGTCCTTCAAGCCGGAGGGTAATTAGCGTAATATTAATATAATATTAATATTAACATGGCCGATGATGAACACTCCACAAACGGTTCTCCTAAGCTAGATCGCCCGGAGCGCAGACGTCAGCCACCTCCCTATCTAGAGGCATACGCTGTCAGTCTAATACCTAGCTTTATAAAGAAGTTAAATACGGATCAAATAAATAAAGCGGATAGTCAAAGTATGTCAAACCCTACCGACCAGGCGACCCCGCCAGTAGAGACCCTAGTGGGTTCTAACGTAACTGACCAAGCTCACGGGGGGGACCAGGAGGGACCTGACATGACTTTACCCCCCGCCGACGCCAACGAGGTAGTCCCCGGAGAGCTCCAGGATAAAGAAAGCCCTCCAGGGACGGAACTCGACCCACTACCAGAAGAGACGCACACCCAGGAGATGGACCTCCTCGGAGCGCGACAGGAGAACGGATCTCCAACGAGCACTGCCAGAAGCCGATCACCTCCGCCTGTGTCTTCCCCCAGCGAAGCGGACAAGATGCTGGCGCAGGCACTCATCGCCACCCTGGCAGCCTCCACCGAGCGCGAACGAGCTGCAGACCAACGAGAGCGCCTTCACGCGCAACTCCAAGCGCAAGCCCTCAGTGAACGCGAACATTCTGCAACCGAGCGAGAGCGCTTCCAGGCGCAACAAAGGAGTGAAGATGACCGCATAAGACTGGAGACCAGACGCCTTCAGACAGAAGAGAACATTGAAAGAAGCCGCGCCGAGGCGCAGCACGCCGCCGCCAATGCGCAGCGCGACGCCGCCAATGCCCAGCGCGAAGCAGCGCGCGATGCCGCCCATGGCCAGCGCGAGGCAGAGCGCGACCGGCTGCAGGCGCAGATGATGGACAAATTGATTGCCATGGCGACACCCCCTCACTCCGCACGGAGCTCCCGGAGATCGTCACGACAAGGGTCTAGGACACATTCCCCTACCCGACCAAGCGACCCAGGACCCCGCCAACAGGAGGATCCTGTCCACGTCTCCGAACCCCCTCCCCGGCCGGTCCATACGAGACCCAGCAACCGGGAAGAACCGGACCACGCCGAGAGACTGAACAGAAGACTCCAGGACCTAGCAGAGGAAGAGGAAGAGGAGGAATGTCAAGCCGACCAGCAGCAACGTACTCTGGACCAGGAGGCCCAGTACAGCCCCGACCAGCAGCAACGTACTCTGGACCAGGAGGCCCAGTACAGCCCCGACCAGCAGCAACGTACTCTGGACCAGGAGGTCCAGTACAGCCCAGACGTCAGCCCCGAGGCACTGCGCTACAAACCCCCGACTCAACTCACGGGTGAGTTTGACGCACCGTCAGCACCGAGGAACAGCACCTGGGTACCCGACCTTCGGTACCCACCAAGTACCAGCCCAAGACGACACGCACGGGGAGACTCGCCCAGGAGGCCTCTCCCCCAACGCTCACCGATGTGCCAGCCATCCATGGCATCGTACCTTGGCACACCGACGTTCCTGGACTTCACACACGAGAACAGAGCACAGTACACAGAGCTACGAATGTGCTTAGAGACAATGATGTCCGATGTACCGGATGAAACGTACAAGTATGCTATCCTACTCAAGCACCTGAAGGTGCCCAGAGCACACAATATAGCGCTGGCATATTCCAACTCTACTACCCCATACACCGCGGCTCTAGTAGCCCTCGACCAACGTTATGGACGCATATGGGACTACGTGATACAAGAGATAAGAGACATCGACCGTCTCCCCCCAGCCAGAGACACCAGAGCATTGGATGACCTCTCTATCAAGGTACAGTCCCTGGTAGGGATGCTGGGGTCCCAAAAGGAAAAAGGGATATACGAACTGTACGCTAACTCTAATGTAGAGAGGATATTAGAGAAGCTCCCTCACGCCCGACAAGAGCGTTTTCGGCGGCAGAGAGACCACCGCGACCCCAACGGTCCAGAGGCATCCCTCCTAGACTTGTCTGATTTCCTCGCCAGGGAGGTCAGCAGCCTACGACTGGACACGTTCGTATGGAGTGGACCAAGCCCAAGACCAGGACCTCGGGGATTAAATGATAACCGCCGGTCGGTGACCGTTATGCACCAAGCCGAATCAGTACCGCAGCACAAGAACCACAACCCCCCCTCGACGAAAGAGGAGTGGAAGATTGAATGCCAGTACTGTGAAGGAGAACATCGGCTGTATCAATGCGACACTTTCGGGAAGCTGACCACGGATGAGGTGAGTCAGTGGATCAAGGACCACCGCCGCTGCTTCCGCTGCGCGCGCAGCCACATGGCAGCTGAGTGCCGCTTGAAGAAAAAGTGTAGCAGGTGCGGCGGCGCCCACTTGGAGGTCCTGCATGACATCAACAGGCGTCCGCCAGGACAACAAAGTGGGCCCGTCACGGTAATGTACCAGGCCGAGGCGGTGGCACCAGTACCAAAGATCCACCAGACCGCTCCCTACTGTCCCGACTGCTACAGCAGACACTGGGAGTCACGGTGCTACTCGGATGACCGCGAGTCGGCACCACCCCAGACGATCCAAAGCAACCGACCAACAGGAGTGCTCCACATTGACCAGCATAGCGGGACCCCCCCGAGTGCTCATCAAAGTGGTCAGAGTGCTCCTGAGCTACGAGGACAAGGTCCTGGACACTTACGCCGTCCTGGACGATGGGTCTGAAAAGACTCCCCTCCTCGCTTCCGCCGCAGCCCAGTTGGGCCTGCGGGGTGCCAAAGGTACCATGACAATACGCACCATCAGAAGGGACCAGAAGACCATAAAAGGTGAGAAGGTCTCCTTCAAGATAGCAGCGGTGGACCAGCCCGAGAAGCAGTATAGTATAACCAACGTCTTCACCAGCCACGACATAGGCCTGTCCCAGTCCACCTACCCCATCCCACAGCTGATGGCGAAGTATGTGCACCTACGTCAACTACCTATACCGCTTATCGACGGCGCCACACCGACCCTGCTCATCGGCTCCGACCACGCGGACCTCATTCTCCCAATTGAGGCGGCCCACATCGGACCCAAAGGATGCCCAGTCGCGGTTCAGACCCGACTGGGGTGGACGCTCCAGGGCCCCCTCTACGGACTTGACAGTCAACCCACGCCTACACGCTGCCTACACACAAAGGTGAGCGACACCGGCCACTCCCTCGTACAGCCCGTTGAGAGGCTATTGACATTAAGCGAGAGGCCTGTGAGAGAACCGTGGGCACAAGAGGGAGTTCGGAACTCCACCCCCCTCAGCTGCGCTCCAGACGTAGCTGACCTCGAACCCAGCACCCCGAGCGACTCCTTGATGGGGCGGCCGGAACCGGCCCCTCCTCAGACGGGGTACAGAGCAAACAAGAGAAACAGACGGAGGAGGTGGAGGCGCAGCCAAGCACAGATCAACGCAGTCTCAGGCCCGCTTCCTCCTAACCCCCCTACCATCCCTTCCAGCCCGTCAGAAGCGGGTCAAGGACGGGGACAACTTAAAAGTGGACACAGTCGTCGTGATCATAGACCAGTCACTACCCCGAGCTGCGTGGCCGGCCGGCCGCGTAAGCAAAGTGATCACTGGTGCCGACGGAAAGGTCAGAGCGGCAGAAGTGCTCGTCCAGGGGCGGACATACACCCGGCCCGTGGCGAGGCTGATAGAGTTGCCAAGGCTCCCCGACTCTCCTAATGACGACCATGACCCACTGACTTTGTGAACTGCCCTACCCTCACAACGGACATTGAGTAGTGGACAGTGCGGTTAATCTGTCTCTGCTTATCTAATTAGGTGGGACTAATTAGGAGGCGGCTGTTACGAAGGATCAGATTAAACCGAATATATATATATTTACTACTTGATATATATTGCATAGTATTTGTATATCGTCTGATATCCCTTGTGTATTCTTTGTACATATACACGGAATATCCCTTTTACCTAGTACAGACCATAATATTTCGTTCTCCTATTGGATAGCGATCCACTAGGCGCCACTGACATACCCCCAATGTCTAGTTCAAAGTCACCGCCAAGGCTTGCCTGGACATGCCCAGTTCTGCGCAAGAATACGAGACAGGAATAAGGCTGGTACTAGATTATTCACTGTACGTATAAATACGTCGCAGGTGGATACAGCAGCACTTAGCCTAAAGTCAAGTTAACCTAGAAACGTGTTACCCTCAAACGTTAAAGCCTTCATCACGAGTCAACGACCAAGTGAAGTGAGCAACCGTGCGTCTAAATAGAGCACTTATAACCGCGTGCGAATAGGATAGTAAAGTGTCAGAGCTTAGTGGAATAACGTCAAGTTCGACCTAGTTAATGTGAAGTACCGCGCACCGGAGAATCTACACCGGTGAATGCAGAGCCCCTTTCGGCTGGATTATTATATTTGCTTTGGTCCTGTAGCTGATGGAGCGGAGAATCGTCTACACCCACTACTGTGTGGGACCACCCGTGAGGAGCATCACTCGAGCCCGTCTCTAGGAGAGGCTGGCTGGCTTTCACCTATGCTGCACGCATACTTGGATTACAGCTGCTGCTTTCGTCTGCCGATCAAGGGAGTAATGTACCGTCTCCCGTAGCAGGAGCTTATTGATTCCCCGGTGATCCAGACTTTGCATTCGAACATTTCCTCCCCTGCTGGCCTACAACCGGAGGGACCCTACTAGTATCTCCCGCTGCCCTACTAGTGTACCATAGATATAATTCCTAAGATACAGGTGGTATTCATTATCTCCTGCGTACTATTCTAATGGACTTACGCTCTTGACTTATTCACGCACATTCTTCGCCTTACAAGCGCGACTCTAAGTAAAGTAATGTAATATACTATTATTGCTGCTAATAAATATTATTCTAACCAAGATTTGTGTGGAACCGTGTCATTGTGGAGGTGTTCATATCATATACCTGTGTACTGTATGGCCAGTAGTAATGTACATAAGACAGTAGTGGTTTAATGATACCATACTTATTAATACAGTCAGGGAATTGTACCCCTCAGTTACAGTTATAACAGAACAAACTGAGAAAGTTTAGTCAAGCAAACAACACATTGGATATGTGACATGTTAAAATATGACTTACCAAAGAGCAGATAACTTTGCGTCGCTCCAGATGTGAAAAGGGATGTGGATAATTATATGTACTGACCACAGATATGTAGAATAGTTCTATGTACTGATCACAGACATGTAGGATAGTTCTATGTACTGATCACAGACATGTAGGATAGTTCTATGTACTGATCACAGACATGTAGTATAGTTATATGTACTGATCACAGACATGTAGGATAGTTATATGTACTGATCACAGACATGTAGGATAGTTCTATGTACTGATCACTGACATGTAGGATAGTTCTATGTACTGATCACAGACATGTAGGATAGTTCTATGTACTGATCACAGACATGTAGGATAGTTCTATGTACTGATCACAGACATGTAGGATAGTTCTATGTACTGATCACAGACATGTAGGATAGCTATATGTACTGATCACAGACATGTAGGATAGTTCTATGTACTGATCACAGACATGTAGGATAGCTATATGTACTGATCACAGACATGTAGGATAGTTCTATGTACTGATCACAGACATGTAACTGTTAAGGTAGTTATTATGTACCGATCACAGATATATAGGATATAGTTAACTTATATGTACTTATGTTAATTTACGTATCGTAAATGTCTATCGTCGCTTACTTTATCAATTTTGATTGGAAGCTGGAATCAAAATGCTTGAATATTCAGAGAGATTGTATCGCAAGCTTCGTAACAAAGACCTGCGTCAAGCTAGCGACAACAATCGTTGTTTCCGTTAATATGCCCATTTGAATATCACCAAAGCCTAAACACCACCAACACGTAGTCCATAATAAACTATAGCTCAATACAGCAGAAAAAGCAGTATAGCATCACTTGTAAAAGGTGTAAGACATTTTAAAACATTGCCTACCTGGTGTTTGGGGCTCGCTATCAATGACGACACTCATTGTATTTCAGACTCGCATCCTGTCGAGCTCCGTGCAGAATCAATGCTACGCCAGTCTGCTTCTACACTCTTGAGAGCGCCCTCTGCTGACCTGGAGGTATCGTAACATCTCTCTTCACATAAACTGAAAGCATAATGTTTCTTTTTTTAGACTAACCACACCTGTGTCTCTTAGACTAACTCAAAGAGTGTATTCCTGGGTTATGATAACATCCCATAACCTTAACATCAACCTTAAGCTTACCCCACATTTTGCATAAAACTAAATATTATACTGTATACTTATAGCACATGCATGAGATGGTCTATTTTGAAAGGTAACATTCTGAAGTTTCTTACACAATAAAGAAAAATCACTTTGAGTGCTAATGTATTAGAGAAACAGAAGTTTGAACACACTGAAATAAAATGTTTTAACAAAGGGTTTTGTAATGTGTGTACCGCAATAATTCAGCGTGATTATTCAAAATGGCTGTCCACTTCCATTCATTCAGACGTGCGAGTCAAAACAAAGAACAAAAGTCTTCCTCCAACACCATCACCCTGAGCATCGGGTCCCCCCAGGGCTGTGTTCTAAGCCCCCTGCTGTACTCACTCTACACACACGATTGTGTGGCCAAGTTCAGCTCCAACTCCATAGTGAAGTTCGCAGACGACACAGTGGTGGTGGGGCTGATCTCGGACAACGACGAGAAGGCCTACCGAGAGGAGGTTGAGGTACTGGAACGTTGGTGCCAGGACAACAGCCTGCTCCTGAACATTGGTAAAACCAAGGAGCTGATCGTGGATTATAGGAGAGGACAGCAGGAGACACACACACCACTGATGATTAACGGGGCTACCGTGGACAGGGTGAGCAGCTTCAAGTACCTGGGGGTCCACATCTCAGAGGATCTGACATGGTCAACACACATAGACACAGTAGTAAAGAAAGCAAAGCAGCGCCTCTACCACCTGAGACAGTTAAGGAAGTTCAGAGTATCGGGGAAGATACTCCAGTCCTTCTACTCAGGAGCTGTAGAGAGCATCTTGACCGGAAACATCACTGCCTGGTATGGGAACAGCACGGCACAGGACAAGAAGGCCCTACAGAGAGTGGTGCGCTCAGCCGAGCGTACCACGGGTATTGCGCTACCTCCCCTGCAGGCTCTATACAACAAGAGGTGCAAATCCAGAGCCTGCAGGATAATGAAAGACCCCCACCACCCCAATAACAGCCTGTTCCAGCTGCTGAGGTCAGGCAGACGCCTGCGAACCCCAGCTACTAGGACGGAGAGGCTTAGGCTAAGCTTCTTCCCCCAGGCCATCAGAGCCTTGAACAATGAACATTGAGAGACACAGAAACTGAACTATCCACACACAAGCACACACTAGCACATACACGACACGCACGCTGAGCACGCTCACACACTAGCAGCCACTTTAACACTCATGCCGCACACACGCACACTTATGGCCAGAGGAAAGGCCACTTAAATTAGTATAACATCAGGAACAGTGTATTGCACTACTAAAGCTACCTAGCATGTCCTATATGCTCTGTAAATACTATGTACAGATACCGAGATGGCACACCATGTACCTGTTTATTGCACTGTTGTTTTTTATTGGATTCTATTATATGTTGTACCACTGTTGTTACGAAGGATCAGATTAAACCGAATATATATATTTATTGATTGATATATATTGCATAATATTTGTATATCGTTTGATATCCCTTGTATATTCCTTGTACATATACACGGAATATCCCTTTAGCCTAGTACAGACCATAATATTTCATTCTCCTATTGGACAGCGGTCCACAGGCGCCATGGCCATACCTTCAAGGTCTGGTTCAAAGTCACCGCCGGGGACATGCCTGGACATGAACGGTACTGCGCAAGGATATGAGACAGGAATAAAGCTGGTACTAGTTTATTCATCTAAGCGTATAAATACGGTGCAGGTGAATACAGAAGCACTTAGTCTTACTTAGTCTCACTTAGTCAGAAGTCTTAGTAACTAAAGTTGAAGCCTCACCCACGATACGACGTGCGGTGAAGTATGGCCTGTTTGGCCCCAAATAGAGCATTGAGACCGCGTGCGAATTAATAACTGAAGTGTCAGAGTTTAACGCTGTACCGTCGAGTTCGACCTATTCTATTAAGTCAGTAATAGTCTATTTGTATATAGTGTATCGTGCGGCTAAAGTTCTACAGTGACCAGCATCACCAACGTTTCCTCGTATCAGCTAGAGTGCTTATCCAGGCTGGGCTGCTTACCATGGCGCTTTCACCCGAGGGGCCCTAGACGAGGACCGTGTGGATTATGTACACTGGATAACCTACCGACGACTGCATAGCCCTTTTCGGCTGGATTATATTTGCTTTTGGTCCTGTAATTAATGGAGCGGAGAATCGCCGACACCCACAAGTGTGTGGGATTTAACCTGTGAGGAGCCACGTCGAGTCTGCCTCTCAGAAGTCTGAGGCCGGCTAGCTTTCTTCCATGTGGAGCTACATGCTACGGAGAACAGCTGTATTCGTCTGCGGATCAAGATCTTATTGCACCGTCTCCTGTACTTGGAGTCTCCTTATCATCGTTGACCCAGACTCTACTACCGACAAATCCTCTACCCTTGCTGGCTTACAACCGGGGGGACCCTACCAGTATCTCCCGCTATATTACTAGTGTACCATAGATATAATTCCCTAAGATTCAGGTTGTATGATTATCTCCTGCGTAATATGAGAATGGACATTCGTTATTGATTTGCCTACGCACATTCCTTTGCCTTATAAGCGCATCCAAAGTGAAGTAAAGTAAAGTATATTATGTACCTTTTGCTGCTAATAAATACTTAAATCCAGTTTTGTGTGGAACCGAGTCATTGTGGGGAAGTGTTCATCATTAGATACCTGTGTACTGTATGGCCAGTAGGAATGTACATAAGACGGTAGTGGTTTAATGATACCATACTTATCAATACAGTCAGGGAATTGTACCCCTCAGTTACAACTGTATTTTTATTGGATTCTATTATATGTTGTACCACTGTATTGCACATCGTCGCGGGCAAGACCAGCCTCATTTCATTGTATACCTGTATGCCGTGACAATTAAAACTCTTGACTTGACTTCTTCTGCCCCCCAAAGATTCAGTGATTTTATAAAGGAAAAAACACCTTATCCTTCCCCATCACACCCCTGGACCCATGCATGCTGAACACATTCACAGGAGTCATTTTTACTTACTGTACTTAGATTGTATTTAGGTTTTACTTTAGATCATATATTGTATTGTATATTCCTCTTGTAGACACGTGAATGTGTCTAACTATAATCCATTGTGCTCTAACTGTATTCCTTGCGACCTAACTGTATTTATGATAACTGCTGTGTAATCTCTTGACCCGTTTTGCCCTGGGACTCAGTGGGACAGTGTGGAAGACTATCGCCAGGGGGAGCTGGTGGGCGTTGGGCTGGCAAAGGAGACAGGTGAAGGAGAGGCTGGTATGAAGGAGGAGCTGGATACACGGGACTCTCTCTTTCGTCGAATTCCACAGAAGCAAGCAGGTGTGTCGGCGAAGAGCTTACCATACAAAGGACACGTGGGATACGGCTCCTGCGTCCAGTCCGAACAAGTAACGTCGCTGGCCAATAGTTTATCATCCCAGTATAGTGATTAGGGCACGTTGACCCCAGAAGAAGACGTTCGACAGCTGGACGGCACCGCTGACCCGCCGCGAGCAGCGTTTAGAACGTATAGTCGGGAGAATCGTTTGGTCACACTGACCAGAGCTTAGCTCCAAGTATAGGCCTGTTAGCCTAGATAGCTCACGCGTCGCTCCGCCGTCTTCCAGCCCTCGGAGCAGACACCGCCGCCAGACTTCACCCGCCTCCAACATTCTCCTAGCCGACCGCCAGTCCAGCGATTCGCCTGCCTAACGTCAGCCCAGCCAGCCCCCTTGCTATCACAGGTGACAACCACGGGACCGTACGACGGCCAACTCGCGTCACAGACATTCGTTGCGGGAGCGGGCTAGCACTCGGTTGGTACACTCACAACAGGTACTGTTAGCGCTCCAAGCGCCCTGGAACATTATCGGCAAACATTCTCTTTTTCAATAGCATGCTCTCTAAGGGCGAAGAGGATCAGGTACTTTGAGCTTGCACGTCCACCAGCGATTAAGGGCGCCCCAACTTTATTATTTTGGTAATGCCGGCATTTATAAGGTATTTTGATTTTCAGTGTGGGCCCACTCTCTTTCGTTTACTGTAATAACGTGTGGTGCATATGGCACAATTGTGATTGTAATTATACTTCTTTTCCCACTGTGTGCTCCCGGAGCATTCCGCCAATCTCCTTGGTACTTAGTGTATGAAAAGCTTATAACCCATATGGGGACTTGTGCATGAGAGTGCATGTAAAGCTTCAGTAAAAGGAGAGGCGTAGAAATGGGACCACTGTGTGCGTGTCAATTACTGGGAATGAGTGTTTAGCCCCTTCCTTCCGACGAATGTGTATTATTGTTTAACCCTTTCCTATCTACGGTCTATGCATAATTGGGGCAGGTGTTCTGGACAGGTCTCCACCAGTCAACAAGGAAAGGTACTGCTTTGGGGAGAAATTATATCATCTATCACTACTGCCACCGGGTGTGAGAGGGTGTGGGATGTATTAGGGGAAGTGTGGGTGTTTGGGGAATTACTGCAGTCGCCCTGGAGGGCAAGAAGGACCAGTGTAGAACCCCTAGGTTAGTAAATCCTAGGCCCCATTCGCTCCATTTGCTAAATCCCAATTCTAGTACCCCTACACTATACAGTCAGGGACTCAGCCGGACCCAGATCTTCTGTGCTCCCACTACCTGGTGACAGTTCATATCCACTCTCATAAAGTAGGGATAATCCACCCTTCTACACTTTTACTTACTTTTTTTTACTGTATGAAGCACACTCTCAGGGGCTCATACAGAACCACGCCTTTCACCGTAAAATACATGTATTTTATTGTCACAATTAATAAACAAACTTGAAACTTGAACTTGTAAGTCAACCCAACCTTGAAATTAACTGGCCGACATAGCTGATAAAGAGTGATGGGTGTCCAAGTGTCCAAATCCCCCCCCCCACCCAACCCCCTCCAATGTACAGTTTCTTCCCCTTCGGATGTATATATTTTTTTATTATCTCTTTTTCATACACAGTAGGCCTACTGTATATCTGTATGTCATAAATGTATTGATGAATTGAAAATGGGGAACCCTGATGTAAACAAGACAAAAGTATTTTTCTGGTCTGCATCCTCTTAACAATTGTTTGTATTGAGCCGTACTGTATTGTACCCATTCTGCAATCTGTTAATAAAGTTTTCATTCAGTCACTCAGAGCAGCGACACTGATTGGCTGAGCATCGAGTCCCTGAGCGGGTAGGAGGACACCTGACAAACCGAGGCTGAGTTTCACTAAAGCATCTCGGCGCAAAATATTCTATTGTCTTGTAATTGTATTAATTTGCCTTTCTTGCACCAATTTACAATCTAGGATCTAGGATTGTAGATGGTATTGGGAAAACGTTGATTGTCAAAGAGACAAAGCAATTTTGAAGAACGCGGCTTGTTTGTACCTGATGTAGTAACAGGTTTAACTTGAGCCAGTGCCGTTCAGTACAGCGTTAACTTGCCTACTTCTCTAGTAACGATGTGTCTGTGAAACTATTATTTAATATGTACATTGAATTAATATAAAGCCGTATGACCAGGCATTGTATGGTCATAAGCCTAACCTTATATTTTGATAATAAATGGGTGTGTACCAAATCCAAGAAGCGTCTGATTAGCTACTTGCTAAGCTAAGCTATCCTGGTGCAGTTATTTTGATGCTGACAAGTTGACGTCACACAGCCAGACACGTTACAGTGTGTGACTCTATTCCCTTCACATGTGATAATATATAATAATAATGTTCTGAAGGTCCAGATTAACACTGAAAGTCTGCGTTTATTATTTTGTATAACTTATATATTGTTTATATATATAAGATATATATCTTTACGTCATCTGTTTACCTACCAGTATTCATCATTCGTTTATTGAATGTCCCATTCTTAACGCTGTAGGCGCCAGGGCGCGCGCCCCCCTAGACATGTTTTCAGAACATGTTCAGGCATGCCCGTTCAAGGGAGCGAGCGCATTGATTCTGTACAGGTGAACAGGCGGAGACCAACAGGGAACTAATATAGAGTATGTTGGGTAGACGACGTACAGCAGCAGCATTAACAGGAAAACTAACAGAGTGAGAGAGAAGACGTCTGGTGCAGTTGTACACAGACCGAGAGCAGTGTATCGTTATAGAGAGACGCATGGCTAATTAGATAACACTATAATATTGTCGAGCCATTATTGGCACAGTATAGTGACTTGTGTAAGCGAAGTAACGTGGAGAGACTTATAGTTAAACCCAGCGACGTTCTGGACATAACTACTCATTGGAGACCGCCTGCGGGTTAGCTTCCAATACAGACGGAGCTAACTAGCTATCATCTATGCCAACGGGCTTTTGGATTAATAGCTATTAACCCTGCCATCGGGCGCTAGGAATACAAGGACCGGTTCCGTACGAGACCCCTTCTCCCAGCGACGACAGGATTATCCCAACAGTCTACAGTTTCTCTGGAGCCGGAGCTCTAGAGAGAACCACCGTCTCCAGCCACCATCTTGCTTTTCCCTGTGCCGCCTCGCTTCGTCTCACTCCATTCAGAGCTCCACCGGTCGAGTATCCGTCGTATAGGAACTATCGTTACCGCTGACTTTGTTGCACTGACATTCTATTATTAAAGGAGAACCGTGATAAATAATATGTATGTTTGCTATTGACATTAAAATTATGCTTGTTCAACTTGTATCCCTGTCCCCGCGCAGTTAATGGAGTGTCCGCCATTTTGTCTACCTATACTGTCTGGCCATTAATATATTCTTTAGCAGTGGTTTAATCTAAACAATCTAAATACAGTCAGGGTTGTGTAGCCCCTTAGCTACAAATAATATATTGTCAATCATCATCCGTATGTCTCCAGGTGGCGTGAATATTAAAGGCAACCAACTTGTGTTCAGCTTTTCTCTGATTGGCCACGACCCCACGCCGCTAGCCCGCCCCCTTTTGCCGTGAGCACAAGCGGCAGGAACCTTCAAGTTCCCTGGTGCAAAATAAATCTGGTAGTTGGTTTATGACGTTAATTAATAATAAACACTGTTAGGACTCTTAATAATAAACACTGTTAGGACTATCTGACTCTTAATAATAAACACTGTTAGGACTATCTGACTCTTACTAATAAACACTGTTAGGACTATAAACACTGTGCGGACTATCTGACTCTTAATAATAAACACTGTTAGGACTATCTCGATTCACGCGTCACTACTGTAACTAGAAACTCTGCTGGGTGTCACTGTACATCAGTGTGGAACTGTACGCTGTAACGTTATATTTATTTCTCTTTCTTTTATTCTTTATTATTATTACATTTTTTCTTGTTTAACTGTGGATTGTGTGTTTCTTGTATAATGGTATAAATTATTATTTGTGTAAATTAGGTTGTACGCCGACCATTAAGTAAATACTTGTTTAGTTTAGGAATAAGGGGCAGGTAAATATAAGATTTATTCTTCTTCCTGCTCCTTTTGTCCATGGAATGATATTTATGATTGTGTAATGAAGAAACTCTGATAGTATGATTCCATGTGGCAAATAAAAACTCTGAACTGAACTCTAGTACTGTGAGTAAACAGGCTGAACAGACTAGTACTGTTAGTAAACAGGCTGAACAGACTCTAGTGCTGTTAGTAAACAGGCTGAACAGACTCTAGTGCTGTTAGTAAACAGGCTGAACAGACTAGTACTGTTAGTAAACAGGCTGAACAGACTAGTACTGTGAGTAAACAGGCTGAACAGACTAGTACTGTTAGTAAACAGGCTGAACAGACTCTAGTGCTGTTAGTAAACAGGCTGAACAGACTCTAGTACTGTTAGTAAACAGGCTGAACAGACTCTAGTGCTGTTAGTAAACAGGCTGAACAGACTCTAGTGCTGTTAGTAAACAGGCTGAACAGACTCTAGTACTGTTAGTAAACAGGCTGAACAGACTCTAGTGCTGTTAGTAAACAGGCTGAACAGACTCTAGTGCTGTTAGTAAACAGGCTGAACAGACTCTACTGTTAGTAAACAGGCTGAACAGACTCTAGTACTGTTAGTAAACAGGCTGAACAGACTCTAGTGCTGTGAGTAAACAGGCTGAACAGACTCTAGTGCTGTGAGTAAACAGGCTGAACAGACTCTAGTGCTGTGAGTAAACAGGCTGAACAGACTCCAGTGCTGTTAGTAAACAGGCTGAACAGACTCTAGTGCTGTTAGTAAACAGGCTGAACAGACTCTAGTGCTGTTAGTAAACAGGCTGAACAGACTCTAGTGCTGTTAGTAAACAGGCTGAACAGACTCTAGTGCTGTTAGTAAACAGGCTGAACAGACTCTACTGTTAGTAAACAGGCTGAACAGACTCTAGTGCTGTTAGTAAACAGGCTGAACAGACTCTAGTGCTGTTAGTAAACAGGCTGAACAGACTCTACTGTTAGTAAACAGGCTGAACAGACTCTAGTGCTGTTAGTAAACAGGCTGAACAGACTCTAGTGCTGTTAGTAAACAGGCTGAACAGACTCTAGTGCTGTTAGTAAACAGGCTGAACAGACTCTAGTGCTGTTAGTAAACAGGCTGAACAGACTCTAGTGCTGTTAGTAAACAGGCTGAACAGACTCTAGTGCTGTTAGTAAACAGGCTGAACAGACTCTAGTGCTGTTAGTAAACAGGCTGAACAGACTCTAGTGCTGTTAGTAAACAGGCTGAACAGACTCTAGTGCTGTTAGTAAACAGGCTGAACAGACTCTAGTGCTGTTAGTAAACAGGCTGAATAGACTCTAGTGCTGTTAGTAAACAGGCTGAACAGACTCTAGTGCTGTTAGTAAACAGGCTGAACAGACTCTAGTGCTGTTAGTAAACAGGCTGAACAGACTCTAGTGCTGTTAGTAAACAGGCTGAACAGACTCTAGTGCTGTTAGTAAACAGGCTGAACAGACTCTAGTGCTGTTAGTAAACAGGCTGAACAGACTCTAGTGCTGTTAGTAAACAGGCTGAACAGACTCTAGTGCTGTTAGTAAACAGGCTGAATAGACTCTAGTGCTGTTAGTAAACAGGCTGAACAGACTCTAGTGCTGTTAGTAAACAGGCTGAACAGACTCTAGTGCTGTTAGTAAACAGGCTGAACAGACTCTAGTGCTGTTAGTAAACAGGCTGAACAGACTCTAGTGCTGTTAGTAAACAGGCTGAACAGACTCTAGTGCTGTTAGTAAACAGGCTGAACAGACTCTAGTGCTGTTAGTAAACAGGCTGAACAGACTCTAGTGCTGTTAGTAAACAGGCTGAACAGACTCTAGTGCTGTTAGTAAACAGGCTGAACAGACTCTAGTGCTGTTAGTGAACAGGCTGAACAGACTCTAGTGCTGTTAGTAAACAGGCTGAACAGACTCTAGTGCTGTTAGTAAACAGGCTGAACAGACTCTAGTGCTGTTAGTAAACAGGCTGAACAGACTCTAGTACTGTTAGTAAACAGGCTGAACAGACTCTAGTGCTGTTAGTAAACAGGCTGAACAGACTCTAGTGCTGTGAGTAAACAGGCTGAACAGACTCTAGTACTGTTAGTATACGGACCAGGAATGAGGTCGTTGACTGCTGTGCTGTAACTGAGTGGCGAGACAAAAAAAGACTAAATCGAGACAAAACTAAAACTAAAATGCTGACCTGTAGTTGACTAAAACTGACAAAACGAAAAATAAATGAAGGTGACTAAATGAGGAAAACGAAAAAGAGCATTTGACACATGACTAAGACTAAAAATAAAAAATAGCCAAGACTCAGATGTTTAAATGCCGCATGTACCCGTTTTCTCAACATGCATGCAAATTGATTGTGCCATGCATTACACAACTACTTACTAAATAAATATAGTTTTTTCAAAACAGAATTTATGCCCTCTGCCTTTTTTATTTAAACATATTGTTAATGCACATATATTACTATTCTTCTCCCACATTCCTGGAGGTGTTGTGGAAGATTCTTTTACCAACTCCAGTGAGTTTACAGAAATTGAGATGAGCTATTCCAAAGAAAGTCGTTTATTTCTGTGATCACAAAATCAGAGGAGAAGGTCAATGGATAGGGAAAAAAATATAGTTTATTCTGTGCACAGTCTCAGTTCGATACAGAGTGGAAGACTCTTATTGTGATGTTTCTTCTTGACTTGTTTACTTGTTGATTGTATTTTTTCAGGTAATATCTGTAGTATTATGTATATTTAATAGGGCTATATATTTAATACAATATTTATATTATTTATTTAAAGCAAACAAACTCCAAACTACAAACTACCCAAAATTAAAGCCTTGTCACGTATGAACCATACAAATGCATTACTGTTACAATTGTGTTGTAACTAAGAGATTACCTGGGGGGGGGGATAAATTCTGCGCATGGATTATAACAGACAATTTTCTCTTGGGCATTTCCTGGTTGTAGCACCTGGCTGGTGCTATAGCGAGTATAGATAACATTCAGCCACAAGGTGTCACACTAGAGCACCAGCATGTCATTTATCCAATCAGGTGCATTCCACGTGGGGAAATGGGAAGTAGGGAGGGGATACATGCCTGCTGCAGGGTTTCCCATTAATTACCTAGACTGTGGAGGCCCGCCACAGTCTAATTAGTCCCGCCACAGTTGTATAATGAACCAAAAAAAAAGTTTAAAAAAGAAAAGAAAATATATATATATATATATATATGTTTTTTAAATATAACGTTTGCCAATAGGGATGTATCAGTAGTATTGGCAGTTGTAGTAGTCGTAATAGTAATCCACTATATTTTTTTATTTTCTAAAAAATTAACCAGTTCAACACAGGTAACCACTTTTGCTTAATTTCTTTGATGGCTCAAATCTATGCTCTAGTTCTAGTCCAGTGGTTCCCAAACCTCTCCTCGAGACACCCCAGCCGTTCCATGTATTTGTTAAATTCCACCACCAGCACACCTTGATTCAACTAATAAAGGGCTAGTTCAGTTGAATCAGGTGTGCTGGTGGTGGAATTTAACAAATACATTGAACGGCTGGGGTGCTTCGAGGAGATAATTGGGAAGCACTAGTCTAGTCGATTTTGTGTTTTGAGCACAAAGTTCATCATAGATCTAGCCTCTTTATTTTGCTCTCAAAGTGCACCAGATTGATGCATTTTACTTTAAAATGTACAAAACAAAAAAAATTACGGGGGGGCATTCTGCCGGACCCCCCTAGAGGGTCGGAGGTTCTCCCCCCATAGTCTCTGAAAATCCTGTGGGAAACACTGCTGCTGCAACATTAATTGTATCTATAGCACCTTTAAACAAGGTAAATACTTCACCTACAAACATAATACTGTTCTGACAATAGTAATAACAGTAATTAACCTCTTAAGCCCGGAGGCCTATTTTCTGAAAATCGGCCTAAAATACATACCTAAGTAAATGGAAGATTGCTCCACTTCTACAAGGCCATTTGCATGTTCTTGGTATCTAGGGACATCTATGGACCCCAGTGAATATATTCCCAGTGTCAGAAATATTGTGTCTATTACTAGGCTTGCTTAAATTGTGATGAAACAAAGGAGAATATGAATTATGATTTTTCTTTGCATCTTTGACAGTGAATAACACCCGTTAAAAATGACCAGACATGAAAACTGCCACTGAGCTCTAAGGAAATGAATAAAGGGAAGATGATTAAACAGATGGTTTTGTAGATACAGTACTGAATTCTGCCATCCGGACCCATGCAATTTGAAATATTATTATAGAATATAGAATATGAGGCCTATATAAATTACCTTATTATAGCCAACTTGCACATCTATGGATCGGGCCAAATCTACTCTTTCCAATGGCAGAGTTCAATTTGGATTTAGTATCACCAGGCGTGCATGAAGAACCGGGAATGAAATCTACTGTAAATACAGTCAGCTTTTTATTTTTGCGACAGGTCCGCCATTTTTTATCCGTTTGCAGTGCGGATTGTTGCTACATGTTCACAGAAGGTAGACACACTAACTGCACTCCAATATATGCCAATAACGTTCAGTTTTGTGATATAGTATCCCTAGAAATAAGAGAAATAAAAACACTCATTGAGAGCTCTGGGTGCCCTGTGCTTATGTAGCAGGTATATATATAAAATATACTAATATGTTGTATTCCACAAAGAATCCCTCCCTAACGTTTTATTTTAAATTGTTTATTATTATCTTTTACTCATAGCCTTTTATTTTGAAATCGTCACTTCCTGCCGAAGTGACGTTTTTCCCCTTGCACCTCCCCTCTCGCGCCAGACTATCTGGAATGCTGACAGGGGTAAGACGTGCTTTCAGTGTCTGTAAATATATCAGGTCTAAAAGAACGTATGATGGTTAAAATATTGTAAATAGGTTGCCGGGCAATGAACCGGAGTTGTATATAGAGGTAACTGTGTTAATGATGAACAATTCTGCACTTGTTGTAATGTGGTGGCGAACTCTTGGATGACACATGCTGACTGAGTTTGTGGTAATGGCTGAACAATGCGTTGTAGGCCTCGTTCTGACAGCGTGACATGTTTTCCCCCATTGTAGCCTATGCAAGTTGTTGACGCCATCTGCTGGCCAAGTGTTGATATGTGCCTGTCTGGGATGTTTCAACAGGTAATTTGAGATATCTTATTGTATTGTTTCATCATAAATGTGTTATTTCAATGTTTGATTAAAAATGGTGGGCAGACTATCTGGAATGCTGACAGGGCCTATGCAAGTTGTTGACGCCATCTGCTGGCCAAGTGTTGATATGTGCCTGTCTGGGATGTTTCAACAGAATTAAATACTGAAATGGATCACGGCCTGTCTCATCACTTCCCATGCACGACGACGACTTTAAAGAGGGTGGACTTAGACCAGTTACAGTGGTGCCAGTGACCGGATACGCAAGTACCAACACCAGTTGGTCACCGGGAGGTCGTCGAACAGAACTACAGAAGAACAGAAGAAAGATGCTGTGATCACTAAAAACATTTTTTTGCAATGAGAGTCAAGGCCAGCTTGATCATCGGAGGTCGGAGGAAGAAGAGGAAGAAGAAAAAAAAGGTTCCATTGAGATGGCTGTATTTTTGTCGAAGTGACTGTGTCACAGTTGAGAGGACACCGTGTTCTTTCTAAAAAAAAAGAGAGAAAAGAGGACATCGTGTTCTTTCTAAGAAAGGAGGACATCGTGTTCTTTCTAGAAAAGAGGACATCGTGTTCTTTTTGGAAAAAGAGGACAGTTGAGTGGTTGAAAAGAACTGGTGGTCAGTTTTTGTTTTTCTGTTTTTGTTGAAGGTGCTGAGGCATTTGGAGAATTTTTTTTGGTGATTAGTGGTATATATATATAATTTTTTTTCCCTTCTTTCCTGATAGCTCGTTTTGTAGTAAGAGAAAGAAGGTGGATCCCTATGTCGTAGAGGGGAGTTCATAATTTTTTTTGATATTGGTTTATATACATGTACATAGTATAATTGGGAATATGGTTGTATGGCAGTGAGCAGAGCCTGGAATTTTATTGTCATGTCACTGGAACCCTCTGCTTTGGTGCAGAGCTGGTGCCCTACAGTATACAGAGTCGGGAACTCTCTGTCATGTCACAGGGATTCTGTGCTTTGTGCAGAGGCCAATTATTTTTTTTTGATTTCTCACGCTCCTTGATTTCCACGTCCTGTGTTTGTATCTTAAGTGTTTAGGTTGGAGGGCAGGTTGCCGTAGTTGCTGCAGTTAGCTCACACCGTGTGGTCAAGGGGCAGTATACTATAGTGACTGCGGTTAGCCTTTGCAGGGCAGTGTACTGTAGCGGCTGCAGTTAGCTCACACCATAGAAACCGACGTTGTCTAGGTCAATGGGCAGTATACTGTAGTTGCTGTAGTCAGTGCATATTTGTTTAGTCTGTGTACACTTTAGTCTTGCAATGTGTCACTGTAAGTAATGTTACTGCATGTGCTCACAGGTAGGATATGGGACTCGAGTAGGCCGGGTAGGTTTGGTGTATAAGGCACCAAGCGATTCTAGGAGGGACATAGGACTGTACACCCTTTTGTTTTCTCTGAACCTGTTTGACAGGTAGCTTCTAGCTGATTCTGAAGATACGTTTCTTCATGTAAACCCGTGCCGGTTCTGACGTGTGTTGGAGGTCCCTGTTAGTGTGTGTCATGTCCTGTAGGTTCGGGATTTTAGCGGAATTCAGGGGGGGGGGGGGGGGGGGGGAGTATGTAGCAGGTATATATATAAAATATACTAATATGTTGTATTCCACAAAGAATCCCTCCCTAACGTTTTATTTTAAATTGTTTATTATTATCTTTTACTCATAGCCTTTTATTTTGAAATCGTCACTTCCTGCCGAAGTGACGTTTTTCCCCTTGCACCTCCCCTCTCGCGCCAGACTATCTGGAATGCTGACAGGGGTAAGACGTGCTTTCAGTGTCTGTAAATATATCAGGTCTAAAAGAACGTATGATGGTTAAAATATTGTAAATAGGTTGCCGGGCAATGAACCGGAGTTGTATATAGAGGTAACTGTGTTAATGATGAACAATTCTGCACTTGTTGTAATGTGGTGGCGAACTCTTGGATGACACATGCTGACTGAGTTTGTGGTAATGGCTGAACAATGCGTTGTAGGCCTCGTTCTGACAGCGTGACATGTTTTCCCCCATTGTAGCCTATGCAAGTTGTTGACGCCATCTGCTGGCCAAGTGTTGATATGTGCCTGTCTGGGATGTTTCAACAGGTAATTTGAGATATCTTATTGTATTGTTTCATCATAAATGTGTTATTTCAATGTTTGATTAAAAATGGTGGGCAGACTATCTGGAATGCTGACAGGGCCTATGCAAGTTGTTGACGCCATCTGCTGGCCAAGTGTTGATATGTGCCTGTCTGGGATGTTTCAACAGAATTAAATACTGAAATGGATCACGGCCTGTCTCATCACTTCCCATGCACGACGACGACTTTAAAGAGGGTGGACTTAGACCAGTTACACTTATATGACTACAAAGCATCATCAGTCGGCGATTCAAAATGGCCGACCTCCATGGTAATATTATCACATTTCAAAAACTAAAATCTCACTAATAACACTTTAACCTATTGGTAAACAAACGTATTGCTGAAAATATACACTATGACTGCTGTTGTGACATGGTTAGGGTGTTTACTCTTGGATACATTTAAAAAAGAAACGCAACATTATGCATTATGTCATACAGTCTAGACAGATTGATTTATGGCGTGATGTCATCTGCTGACCGCACGGGTGGAAGAGGTTAACAGTCGCTGAAAAGAATACTTTCTTTCAACCTTGAGGTGAATGGAGCAAGTCTGGAAGTGGAGGGGCCTTCTCTGGAGGGCTTAGACAAGCCTTCTTTTGAAGAGGCCAAACCTTCTCTTTTTTTTATTTTCTTTTTTTATTATTTTTTAAACACACATATAAACAAACATGACAACACACGATAAGATACACAAGCATTAATACACAGTGTATATCCAACAAAATTACCATTTATACCAATGTCTTATACAGGATATACCGCTAATACCTGTTATCTAAAAACCTACACACATATGCTCCAGCTCGAACCCCCCCCTCCCGGACCCCTCTTTGGATAGTACCTCCATTATCCCTCGCTCCTAACCAGACACTACCATTATAAGCTAGCTTTTATTCTCTCCACCACTTCTAACCACATTGTCATTTTGGATTCATTGAGACCCAGAATTCTTGCTGTAGATATTTCTTGATAAATCACATCGAAATATGTAAGAAACCAAACTTTCCGGCACATTTTTTCCGGTTGAAACCAGTAATACAGAGGGGTGTACAGGTATATTCCAAGATACGAGTTTTGATAATTGTTGGGTCACATCTTTCCAGAATATCTTAACTGGTGGGCAGTCCCAATACATGTGCATAAATGTCCCTTCATCCCCATTTGTACATTGGGAGCATTTGGAGTCTTGTTTAAGACCCATTCTGTTCAGTCTTATAGGAGTCAAGTATGTCCTGTGAATATAGTTAAGATTGATTTGTTGATGGTCCGGGTTCCTTGATGTAAGTCGGACATTTGCCCAGGCTCCTTGCCAATCAAAGTCACTTTCCAGGTCTGGTATATCCCTCCTCCAGACAGTCTAGTTGGAGGGTTTCATACGAGGACGTTAGTAATTGATGATACAAATCTGAAACAAAACCTCTCGATGTCTCTCTTTCATAGAAGAATTTGTGGTATCTGTGGTGTTCAATTGGTATGTCTAATGGAACACCGTGAGACTTCAAACATAGCCGTAACTGTATGCAAAAAAGCCATGTGGACTTGGTGAGATAAACATTTTTGCATATTTCTCCATAACTACAAAAACCCTGTTTGTTAAAAACATCCCCTAATGAGTGTATGCCTTGCTCTTCCCATATAGGGAATCTTATAGGTCGTTTTTCAATTAAGAGTGCATTGTTATTGAATAAGGGAGTATGATTGTGCCATTTATGTGGGTTAGGATATTTTTTTTGTGTTTCACGCCATATCCGGATCGCATGAGTAATTATGGGGCCAAATTTCCGTTCACAATGCTTGATTGGTAGTTTAGTGTATGCTATGTCCTTCAGTCTATGTGGGGCTACCATGTTTTCTTCTAATTTTCTCCAGGATACTAATGCTTGGGAGTCAAACCATGTTGTCAATGGTCTTAATGTGTACACCTTAAAATTGTGGAAAAAATCTGGAAATGCCATGCCACCGTCTGCTTTATTTCTCTGTGCGGTGGATCTTTTTATACGTGGTGGTTTGTTATTCCAAATAGATTTGTATGTGGAGGAGTGTAATCTTTTCCAGTAACCCTCTGGAGGGGGTAACGGTAGCATTGAACTGAAGAAGTTGATTCTAGGTAGTACGTCAATCTTAACTATTGATATCCGTGCCTGTACTGAGTTTTTAAGTTTTGCCCACCTATCAAGGTCGTCTTTGATTTTGTTTTGGACTTTTGTGTAATTGTGCTTCACCGTTTGTCTTATGGTGGGGAATATTTCCACTCCCAAGCATCTAAAATGTTTTACCATAGGTATCTCTCCTGGGAGGGTTATATCTTTTTTTGCAGGGGTGTTAAGTGGAAGGAAAGCCGACTTCGGCCAATTTATCTTGAATCCCGATAAATCACCAAAGTTCTCAATCAACTTGAGCAGATGAGGCAGTGTGGTGTTGGGGTTTTGCATGAACAGTATTACGTCGTCCGCATATAAACTAATTTTATGTTGTGTGCCCTTGATTACGATTGGTTGTATGGATTGGGATTGTCTTATATATTGTGCTAAAGGTTCTAATGATAGATCGAATAGTCCGGGACTAAGAGGGCAACCCTGTCTAGCTGAGCGTGATACCGGAAATATTCCGGAGGTGATTATACCTGTAGTAATCATGGCCGATGGGTCTTTGTATACTACTTTAATCATATCAATGAAACCTTTACCTAACCCCATCTTCTCTAATACTGCCCATAGATACGACCATTCCAGCCTGTCAAAAGCCTTCATTGCATCCAGGGACAGCATCGCCTTAGGTATGGTGTCGTCCTTGTCGGCATCTAGTACGTGCAGTATTCGTCTTATGTTATCAGTGATCAGGCGGCCTCTTATGAAGCCAGTTTGGTCCGGATGAACTAAAGACGTCATATGCTTTTGTAATCTGATGGCTAATACTTTAGAGTACAGTTTGATATCGGTTCCGAGGAGGCTTAAGGGTCTGTAACTACCACACTCGGTGGGGTCTTTGTCTTTTTTGAGAAGGACTGTTATGAGTGCAATATTGTTGTTTTTATGGAAGTTCCCCTCCTTGACTGAGTATAAGATCATATTTAGTAATAAGGGTCCAATTATGTCCCAACAAGAAAGGTACATTTCTGGTGGGATACCGTCTCTTCCAGGAGCCGTACCACTTTGCATTTCGGATATGGCCTTCTTGAGTTCCTCTAGTGTGATCGGTGTTTCTAACTGTTTAGCGTCATCCTCTGAAAGTTTAGGGAGAATAATTTGATTAAGATATGTGTCCATTTTGTTTTGATCGAAGGTCGTTTCTGATTTATATAAGTCGGAGTAGAATTCTTTGAATGTATCGTTTATTTTTTCAGGGTCTGTTTCAAGTACTTGTTGTGCTCTAATGGTAGTTATATCTGCAAATTTTGCATTAATTCTTAATCGCATGGCTAATAGGTGACTAGGTTTAGAACCTTGGGAGTACTGCTGTTGTCTTGTGCTGCGTATTTGTATTTCCGATTGTTGTCTGTATATGGCATTGATCTCTTTTTTTAGTACATTAACTTGATTTTCTAGTCGAGTTGAGTTGTTGTATTTTAAAGAATTAAATAACGTTGAGTAAAGCGTTTCCAGTTCCACTTTTGTGCATTGATTCTTGCGCATTTTGGAGGAAAAGCTATCAGTGAAATCCTTGATCATTCCCTTTACCGACATCCATATTATTATGGGGTCTTGCACCGAGTTTGCATTCTCCCGTAGGAATACTATAAGAGCTTCTTTGAGTTGTGTAATGAATTCCTTGTTATTAAGCAGCATCGATTTAAATCGCCATCTTGGGGCTCGGGAAGATAGTATACCAAATGTTCCTTTTAGGAGTAAATAACAGTGATCTGCATTGGGTATCATTTCCACTTCATATTTATCAAATAGTCTCGGGGATGCAAAGACATAATCTATTCTGGATAATGTGTTATGTCTCACAGATCGACAAGAGTACTTTCGGGTCGTGGGATTAAGTGATCGCCATAAGTCATTTACACCTGTAATCTTCGACCAATCCTTTAATGCTTTAGATGAATTCTTTTGTTCGCTGGAAAAGGCAAGGTAAGATTTGTCCATCCTTGGATTCCAAATGGCATTAAAATCCGCACCTATTATAAATGAGTAATCGGGAAGGTCTAACATTGCATTGGTTAGTGTAGAGAAGAAACCCTCTTCGTACAAATTTGGGGCATATACCGCTGCCAACGCTATTTTCCTGTTATTGTGTCAATCATAGCTATAGTTATACGACCGTCTGCATCAGACCATACTCCCTTTAATTCAATATTTAACTTACGTCTAACGACTATGGCTACACCTCGAGTTCTCGTACCAAAAGAAGAGTGACTAATATTATGATATGTGTTGTCCGCTAACGTATCTGTCTTTCTCTAAAATGTGCGTTTCGCTTAGTAGAGCCACGTCCACATGTTCTTTTTTCATCAGTGTGAGCACGCTTTTGCGTTTGTGTTGTTTATTTATCCCACCAGTGTTCCATATCATTATATTCAAACTAGCCATAATCTATACATATTGTTGTGTAGTTTTTGGTAATGCTTCTGGAGTGCGAAGCTACAATAGATGTACATCCAATTATTGAGGTCCCGTTGAGAGCCGAGCTTAAAAATATATATATACAAATAAAAATCCCCTTTTTCCCCCTCCCCCAGAGAGTCGTACAGGCCTGTGTTCCATAGACACATCCTCCGCGTATGACTCCCTCCCTTAGGCCACCGGATTGCCCAAACTGAGCTTTGTAATCCTACTCTTCCTATGCTAATTGCCATAGGATCTAACACTTTCATTCTAATTCAATAGAATGTCGCTTTTGGTCTTGCGCCTTCCCTTAATGTACTAAAATATTATGAAAAATGAAAAAAAGAATACCTTCATTGATATATTCATTTGAACCTTCTACTAACTTATGTAGGAAACATCAGAAAAAGGAAAAGATTGGAGACAAACACTAACACCTTAAAATGAAGAAAAATAGAAAAGAACAATGTAAGATAAAAAAAGGGAGTGAGAGCTAAAATATAACTCAACGTGGACAAACCACTAAAATAAAATTGAATATAGAGATAAAAGAGAAAAACAGAGACTTTTAGAGCTACATTGTGCCAATCTCTAAATCAGTGGAGTGATTATTTAAAATATTAGAATAACCTTGTTGTGCTCATACATTTAGATGTGGCTGATTTTTTTTAAAGCCTTATTAAGGCCTGATTAAACTTCAGTCAATTGATCATATGCTTATACACACCGGATGTTAATGTTAAAGTTGCAGGCCTTCGTTGTAATGGTGCATTATATTCTAGAAGGTTGTAGAATACCCTAGTATATACAGACTGCCAAACCTTCTCTTGAAGAGGCCAAGCCTTCTCTTGAAGAGGCCAAACCTTCTCTTGAAGACGACAAACCTTCTCTTGAAGACGACAAGCCTTCTCTTGAAGACGACAAACCTTCTCTTGAAGAGGCCAAGCCTTCTCTGGAGGATGATGTGCCTTTTCTGAACTCTGAGAAACGTTTTCTCTCCATCTGGTGCAGTGTAGGTCAGTTTCCTCTTCAGCCTATGTGTGTTCTCACTGTACTGCTCAGGTTCTGATTCAGAAGTCACCATGTGTTTGCCACTTGAAGTCGTTGGTGACCTGCGCTGAATGGCAGTTTTGGATTCAGCAGATTGTCCGTTTGTTATCATACAATCGGACTCATCAGAAGTGTCCTTGCTTTCGGTTGTGGTTGGAAGTCTCCTCTCTTCGCACTTGCGTACATTCTTTGCAAAATCGCCATCATCACTCTCAGAGTCAGACTCGGGTAAAGGAGGACTCTGCGATAGGCTACGTCTGACGTGTCCTCGCCTTCTTCATCCTTACAATCTGACTTGGAGGGAGATCTTTGGAAGCTCAAGATGTTGAGTAATCAGAACTGTGTTCAGTTTCAGAGGTACTTAGGTCCCCATCACATTCAGGGTCAGACTCAACTTCACATGAAGGTGTCATTTGTGGCCTCGGGTTCTGATCCCTGGTCTGAATGTCGCTGTCCTCCTCCTCTGGGGCAGAGAAAATGGCACAGTGGGCATAATTGATGTTCTTCACCTTTAGGAAACTGTTGAAAGAGTCAAACACCTCTATGTCAGAGGAGGCAGACGCCGCTGCTAGTTTTGAGGTGGAGTCTAGATCGATGGATTGTTCACGTTGCAGATCTTCATGTTCCAACCCTTCCTCTTTAAGTGAAGCTTCAGTCTTCACCGCACTTTCACACTGTGAAGAGTTAAAGAGTGCATGTTTAGACGATTCAGTACATTATAGGCTCAAATCTCTGATTCATACATCCCATGCATACTGATGTGGATACACAGATATTGATGCCGGCATTGAAGATGATAACACGCTAAAATACTGCAGGTACTGAGGGTGATACCAGGCTGAAATACTGCAGGTACTGAGGGTGATACCAGGCTGAAATACTGCAGGTACTGAGGGTGATACCAGGCTAAAATACTGCAGGTACTGAGGGTGATACCAGGCTAAAATACTGCAGGTAGGGTATATTTGCAGTTGTGAAGATAATCTAACTCACTTGGAGTGTGAATGTGATATATCACAGGAAACTACTCAACCTCTATATATACTAGAGAATAGTCAGATTTAACTTCAGTTAGTAAATATAGAGAATAGGCAGATTTAACTTCAGTTAGTAAATACAGTATAGTTAATAGTCCGATTTAATTTCAGTTAGTAAATATAGAGAATAGTCAGATTTTACCTCAGTTAGTAAATATAAAGAATAGTCATATTTTACCTGTTTGTAAATATAGATAATAGATGATTTAATTGCAGTTAGTAAATATAGAGAATAGCTACTGATGTGTATATGATATGGACCTACCGTATGACTCCTACAATGTGATTGTAAGGAGGAAAGATTATTCACACATCCTTAGGTGAACATATTCTGTACACTATGTTCTCAGTCACTCTATAGCCATGAATGCACTCCTGTCTCTGCTCAGTATCTGCTTCTGACACTATAAGGTAAACGGCCTATGATATATAAACAGCAATGGGAGATGTACCTTATTATGGATATGGACATAGACGAGACACAGTATATGCATCATGAGAACTTACATGTCCGAATTTACATGTTAAATATGTATCAAGTAATATGACTCTGTCTGTGAGAGATATAAAACATTACTGTGTTACAGTCTCTTCTATCCTCTGCTCTTTATCCTCTCCTCCCTTCTTCCCCACTCTATTACTGTTGAAAGAGCATTTTTACTTCACAAACTGTATGGATCCATATTAGGGATTTGGGGGAAATATCTAATAGCAATTTTTCTGACAGATATTGCGATTGCGATTCAATTTGCACACAGACACACTTCAGCTAATGAAGTAAAATGTTTATCATCATCAACTATCCAGTTCGTTTTTATAGTGTAACGTTTTGATATTTAAATGTTAATTGAACGTACAGTAGAGAGGGAGGGAGGGAGAGAGAGAGACGGGCTCAGCCCCGCCTGACCCCCTTTCGCTACTATTGAAACACTGCTGTTTTCTGTCTGTGAGCAGGGTTAGCTAGCTTAGCTTAGTTAGCACTGTGGCTAACGTTAGTTTACCCCGACGTGGGCATCAGGAATGACGAGGATGCAAAGCTTGTTAGACGCATTGGAGTTTTCACTGCACATAGAAACAGCGCAGGGAAAAAAGCAGGGACTTATTTTGGGTTGCAAAATACGACCAAATAGGCACATTCTGGAGCCCTGCTGTAACGTCTTCACACACAGGCGTTTCATGAGCTGTTGTTGTTGGGCGTATACGTAGCTACCTTGGGCTACTTCTGATTGGTGAGCAATGAGAGCACAGCACTTCTGATTGGTAAGCATGACTGGCACGCAAGAAAAAACCTTGAATCAGACTCGCTGTATAACGTATCCCAAATCGCAGGCTTTGCGATTTGCTAATTGCGTCATTTCAAATCACGATTTCGATTTAAAATTTATTAATCGTTCAGCCCTAATCCATATTATAATAAACAATCTTATTGAACTTTAGGAATGGTCTCCTAATCATTCGGATATTCCTTTCAATATTAGTATTCCAATTTCGATTCTTTTTTTGTATCCACTTTTTCTCCTCCTGTTTTTCTGTGTTTTTCTCCCATCCCAATTTAGTCGTTATGCCAATTCCCCCCTCCCCTTCCTGGTCGTTGCTCGCATGTGCCCCCCACTGGTCGGTCTAGGGAGCCCTGAAGTCTATCAGATGCTTCCTCCGAGACATAGGAGACAGCCAGCAGCATCTTTTCACCTGCCAGCGTGGACTCTCATTGGTGAGGTGTAACGTGTGGGAGGTCACACTACCCTCAACTTCTCCCTCCCTCGCTGTGCAGGCGCCCTGACCGACCTGTAGGAGTCATTGGTGAGGTGTAACGTAGGTAAGGTGTAATTGAGCCAGTATGACTGCCGGCCAAGCCGGAGGCAACACTGACAGCCGGATTTGATACCAGTGTCTCTCGCGTTGGTGACGAGCACTTAGTCCGCTGCGCCACCCAGCCACCTCCAATTTCTATTCTTAATACCTCGGACCACGGATCTTGATTTACATCGAAACACATCATTACAGTTATATAATCACCTGCTTAAACAGTGGCTCAGGAGGTAGAGCGGTCGTCTGGTAATCAGAAGGTTCCCGGTTAGATTCCAGCTCGTCCTGGGAAGTGTGTCGAAGTGTCCTTGAGCTAGACACATAACCCCTAACTGCTCTCGATAAGTAGGTTGGCACCTTGCATGGTGTCCTCCGCCGTCTGTAGTGTTTTTTAAGGTCTCCCATCGTCTTGAAGCTCTTCCCACACTGGTCACAGCAGTAAGGTTTCTCTCCTGTGTGTACCATGTGGTGTATTTCAAGATTTCTCTTTGTTTGGAAGCTCTTCCCACACTGGTCACAGCAGTACGGTTTCTCTCCTGTGTGTACCATGTGGTGTCTTTTAAGTTCTCTCATCGTCTTGAAGCTCTTCTCACACTGGTCACAGCAGTATGGTTTCTCTCCTGTGTGTACCATGTGGTGTAGTTTAAGATCTGCCTTTCTCTTGAAGCTCCTCCCACACTGGCCACAGCAGTACGGTTTCTCTCCTGTGTGTACCATGTGGTGTCTTTTAAGTTCTCTCATCGTCTTGAAGCTCTTCTCACACTGGTCACAGCAGTATGGTTTCTCTCCTGTGTGTACCATGTGGTGTAGTTTAAGATCTGCCTCTCTTTTGAAGCTCCTCCCACACTGGCCACAGCAGTACGGTTTCTCTCCTGTGTGTACCATGTGGTGTCTTTCAAGATGTGTCTTTCTCTTGAAGCTCTTCCCACACTGGTCACAGCAGTAAGGTTTCTGTCCTGTGTGTACCACGTGGTGACGTTTAAGTTCTCTCATCGTCTTGAAGGTCTTCCCACACTGGTCACAGCAGTAAGGTTTCTCTCCCGTGTGTACCATGTGGTGACGTTTAAGATCTGACTTTGTCTTGAAGGTCTTCCCACACTGGTCACAGCAGTAAGGTTTCTCTCCCGTGTGTACCATGTGGTGACGTTTAAGATCTGACTTTGTCTTGAAGCTCTCCCCACACTGGTCACAGCAGTACGGTTTCTCTCCTGTGTGTACCATGTGGTGACTTTTAAGTTCTCTCATCGTCTTGAAGCTCTTCCCACACTGGTCACAGCAGTAAGGTTTCTCTCCTGTGTGTACCATGTGGTGACTTTTAAGTTCTCTCATCGTCTTGAAGCTCCTCCCACACTGTACACAGCAGTATGGTTTCTCTCCTGTGTGTACCATGTGGTGTAGTTTAAGATCTCCCTTTCTCTTGAAGCTCTCCCCACACTGGTCACAGCAGTAAGGTTTCTCTCCCGTGTGTACCATGTGGTGTCGTTTAAGATCTGCCTTTCTCTTGAAGCTCCTCCCACACTGGCCACAACAGTACGGTTTCTCTCCTGTGTGTACCATGTGGTGTCTTTCAAGATCCGACTTTGTCTTGAAGCTCTTCTCACACTGGTCACAGCAGTAAGGTTTCTCTCCTGTGTGTACCATGTGGTGTCTTTCAAGATCCGACTTTCTCTTGAAGCTCTCCCCACACTGGTCACAGGAATGACGTCTCAAGTCCTCCATGTCTCTATTGGTTGCCGGGCAGAAGGACAGGGGGTGGATCTGGGGAACAGAGAGACAAACATTCAAATGAAGAGTTTATAAACGGCTGTCTAATGGCAGTCTAAGGCTATGTGTAGATGTATACTTTAAGACCTTCTGATAAACCCTGCCTTACAGTGAAATTACAGAGGTGACTGTTCAATCTCCACTGGACACATAGCATGAGGTGACAGTTCATTCTCCACTGGACACATAGCATGAGGTGACTGTTCATTCTCCACTGGACACATAGCATGAGGTGACTGTTCATTCTCCACTGGACACATAGCATGAGGTGACAGTTCATTCTCCATTGGACACATAGCATGAGGTGACTGTTCATTCTCCATTGGACACATAAGTAAGTAAGATGGTTTCATACAGAAATGCATCGAGGACCTTGTGCCGAGGAAAGAAATCTGTGTGTTTCTAAACCAGAAGCCATGGATTAACAGTTCTGTGCGTGTGGCTCTAGCAGAGAGGGACACAGCACACAGATCCGGGGACAGAGAGGAGAACAGAACAAGGTACAACCTCTGCAGTGAGATCACAGCAGCTAAAAAGGATTACAGAGTCAAGATTGAAGAACAATTAGGCAGCAATGACTCAAAGTGTATGGAAGGCACTACACACAGTAACAGACCTGAACGGGGTCTCCAGCAGCACAGCTAACACCGCTGCCTCCTTACCGGACCAGCTGAATAGCTTTTACACCCGTTTTGAGGTTAAAAACAACACCCACCACCCCCACCCCGCCGAAATGAGCAGTGCCCTGGTCATCACAGAGGCTGATGTGTGCGCTGAGTTGCAAATGTGCAACATTTGTATTTTTTTCTTTAAAAAAAAGAAAAAGGGTATAAATAATTTGTTTTCCTGTAATTTTTTCACCTAAACATCATCACCGGATCCTATTGTTTAGTCTTGCAATGCCATTGGCCAGGATATTTGCATATAAGTACGTACCCCCCACAAACTTCACAACTTCAAAATCCTTGAAGGACGAAAACTCTCTTTTTCACTGGACGGGATTCCTCACAAAAAAGTAAGTAAAATGCCTGTAATATTTTTTGGGTGATCATTAGAATGTCTAGAACATGTACATATGTTATTATTGTGAAATATATCCCCCAAATGTAAATTAGAGCATGCTTTATACCTGTGGAGTCTTATAGTTTTCACAATACATTTATACTAGTGCCGTCAGGCGATTAAAACAATTAATCTAATTAATTACAGGATTTGTAATTAATTAATCTAATTAATCACATTTTAATCGCATAACCATTTTAGGCCTGATATTCTATATTCATATTTCAAATTGCATGTGTCCGGATGGCAGAATTCAGTACTGTATCTACAAAACCTTCTGTTTAATCATCTTCCCTTTATTCATTTGCTTAGATTTTTCAAGTCTGGTAAATTTTAGCATGGTGTTATTCACAGTCAAAAAAAAGATTTTTTTTTTAATTGATATTCTCATTTGGTTCATTACAATTTACTCAACCTAGTAACAGACAGTATTTCTGACACTGGGAATACATTCCCTGAGATCCATAGATTCAGATACCAAGAACATGCAAATGGACCATTTAAAAAAAAAAGTCTGTAAATGTTAATTCTACGTTTTAATGGAATGAATGAGATTTAAAAAAAAATATATATATAATATTTTTTTTGTAATTAAATTTGAGTTAATTTTCATAACGCGATAATTTGCTGTGTAATTAATTAATCTAATTAACGAGATAAACTGACAGCCCTAATTTATACAGTTATGTGTATTTTCCCCACATTACATTACTATATATATAGTGTAGGCTATGTGCATTTTTACTTTAATATCTAATTTCCAATACTATTTGTAACCATTGTAACCAATTGGTATTTTGTAACCAATTGTACTCGAAGACAAATATACTGCATTAGCTTATACAATGTCATTGCCTACAATGTTTTAGCAATCGGTTTGTGCTAATTTAGCAATTGGTTTGTGGTAATTTTTCCTGTGGGGGTTGCCCATGTCATCATTGTTCATGTGAGGGGTGGTGGGGATTGCCCACTTACGACCATCCTCAATCCCTTTGTTAGGCTAAGCACCATCATCACTCCCTTTGTGAGGATAAGCAACGCACATAGGTTGGCCAGACAGTATTTTGTGACTTGTGAAATGTGTCGTGGAATATATTATCATGTCATTATAGATTTGTGTTGAGATATCATTTTATACAGCTTGACTGTTTCAGTGTGACCAACTAGTATAATGTGTGTGTGTCTCTTTAAGAGACTCCAAGGTACTGACATCTCCCCAGCCAGCCAAAACAATGTTGTTATTAACTCCTGTAGCTGGGAACCATTTTATTTTCTTTTATCATCCTTGCAAGTGTGTATTAAACTATGTTCTGCCATATAGGCCATAAGCCACATAGCTTGTGGGAACCGCTCTGTTCTCCTTAGTAGACAGCCATAACATAGTCATAATATTGATCATTCTAACCACCATCCTGGTTATTTTACATCATATGCATGTATCAACTGTGTGTTCAACGAGACTTCGTTCTCACTTCTCGGTCAGACATTTGCGTTACACTGGTCTGATTCGGAACTGGGCATTTCCTTGTATGATCAAATAAGGGAATAAATCTATCTCATTTTTATTCAGCTCTGGACTCAGAAAATTGTTATTGCTCACATTATATTATAAACTTCCATCACAAATGTGTACCTGCAGTGAGATGTCTAAACACTACTAATGTACTAAAGGTATTTCTTTATTTTAATTTCAGAAAGGGATGAAGAGGCCTGTGGAGAGGAGTCCAAAGAAAACCAAGCACCCAGTGAACCCACTGACTGCCAGACGCTTCCAGGCACAGCTTGCAACCTCTCTCATTCTGGTAAGAATCAAGTTCTGTTTACCATTTGTCATTTTAATATTTCAATGTTTGCAATATCTCAGACTTGTATCCTGATGAATCTTTGACACTACAGTCAATACGTCAAAGAGGAGACGGCCATCTTCAGCTCTGGAAGAGAGTCCAAACCGCAATCCATGCAAGGCACCGCGTCAACATCGGCCATCAGATGTGCGCCAGGACCAGAGCATGTGAGCGGAGCGGCGTGGGGAGTGGAGCGGGTGGTTTTGAAGTGAGCGGCGGAGTGGGTTTTAAAATGGGTCCGAGCGACTCCGGAGCGAGAGCTCTCCTCTGCTCCGAGCCGTTCCCCGCCGCTCAGTGCACACGATCACACAGAAACTGACGTAATATACATGTAGTACAATGCCAAAGCAACAGGTGGCGATTAGGCCTGGGCGATATAATTTTTTTCACACAGTCATACCTTGATGACCTAATACCCCGGTGTACAGTATATGACGGTATGACTTTCATTTTCATCAGCGTGGGGGGTGGGGGGGGGCAACCCGTGTTACCAAGTAAACAAATCGCGGAGATGGCCAGTTAGCCCGCAGCATCCGAGTGCTACTATCATTAGCTCTCAGAATGGTAGCCACTAGCCAGAAGCCCGCAGCATCCTAGTAATACTAACGTTAACTCTCAGAATGGTAGCCAGGAGCCCCGCAGCACCCTAGTACTAGTAACGTTAGTATTGTGTATTCAAAAACGCACCGGACTGCGACGTAACGTTTTACCGGTTATGTGCTTGCTCCACCAGTCCACAACAACACACACTCTCGTTACCACAACGCTTTACGGTATTTTCACAGCACTGTCGGAACATTACCGTAAAGCGTGACCACCGTTGTGATACACATACACAACAGTTAGCTCTCAGAACAGCCAGTTAGCCTGCAGCACCAGGCAGCAACGGTAAGCGTGTCTCGACTCTCATTTAATTTCCAGTGAAGCGGGGTTTCCCCTCCTCCTCCTGTGTGTAGACAACCAGCTCTGCGGCTCGCTCCACTAGTGAGGACTGGTCTTGCCCTCTGCTGGCGAGTGTGTGCAGTGCACTACAACCAACCACTGTTAAAACTCCGTTTCACTGTAATATAAACTGAAACGGATCTGTGATTTTGACGGTATTGGTTTTCAATACCGTCGGGATTTCTAAATACCCTGGTATACCGTAATACCGTCATACCGCCCAAGCCTAGTGGCGATGTACAAACATGAAGGCCATTTTCAACCAATGAGAAGGGTGAACCGTCACTACATCCTGCTAAGTCCAAAGTAGAATCCGCCATCTTTAAATCACCTGTCGGGACCTCGGGCGAACATTTATTTTCAGTGAGAAACAAAGTCCAATAAAAAAACAAAAAAGGATACATTCACTGTGTTCTGCCTCATTTATTGATGAAACGAAACCAACATCAACACAATGTATCACCAAGAGCGGAGAGTTTATGTCTCAAAAAGCGAGAGACTAAACCTAACGCTGTTGTTGTTGTTAGCTTACATGCTAACGTGAATGGGATCGGCCATAGCATTGCGGCTAGGTTAGCTACCATAGCTTAGTACAGCAGCTAGTTGAATGGATAAACGTTATTTAACATTGCAGAATGGGTACAATACAATACGGCTCAATACAAACAATTGTTAAGGGGCCCAGGGGGTGCAGACTGTTGTAGTTTGGTCAAATCAAGCTAATTTACATTTAATTTGTGGAGCGCTTGATTCGTAAATGAAGGTGAGCGGAGCGGAGAGCGACTTGGGGGGGCGGGCCAACATGAGCGAATGAGAGCGGAACCAGACGTCTAGAGCGAAGAGCGGATTTCTCTGGTGCTCCGCTCCGCTCACATGCTCTGGCCAGGACCAAGTTGGACACTTCCCACGGAAGACACAGAGAGGGCGCTGCAGGAATAGTGGCTGTTCCGGGTACACCAACTTACTCTGCCACAAGTATGATGTTCGTCTGTGCATTTCAGGTGACAGAAACTGTTTCTGGGACTATCACTGCTAAAGAATTTTTCAATGCATCATGATGCGGACGACGACGATGCGGCATCGATGCAGTGACGGACCATAATCGATTATAGCCTACTAACGTTGATGTGTTAAAAGAAAAAAAGAGATAGAGAGAGAGACTTAATTTTCCAGCCTCGGCTGGACAATAAAGTTGTAACGTTAAAAAAAAATGCAACGTCGCATTGAATTGTGGGTGCGACAGCGAGGCCAACACTACAGGACACATGGCGGAACAAAGTAGTAGTGTCCAGTGGCAGCAGCTGATCAAAAACGTGCCCACGTTTTGGAAGTCAGACATTTGGGCACATTTTGGATTTTTTCAAGTCACTGGGAAGCATGAACTGGACAAAGTGTGTGTGTCGTACAAAAATCAACCACGTTAGCCGGTTTCACCAGGAGCTAGCGTCTGCTCCAATTAAGAAAACGGTAGACCCAGCCCAGCCACGAATTGATGAGACACTGTCAACATTGCCACCCAACTCAAGGGGGTTAGAGAGTTCCCATGTTTGTAGTGGGCGGAGATGGAGCAATAAATACAAGCAGTGAGTATATGCATACATGGTGACAGTAGAATCATAGTATATAAGAAAATTGTGAAGACAGAGACAGAGGTTAGAAGGTTCTCCTATGTCTGCAGAAAGCAGACAAGGGAGCAAATAGACATCCTAACTAAACTAGACAGATTAATCTAAGGGTCAGGCCCCGACCAGGTGAGATCAGGGTAGGTTGAAGGAGAGAGAGAAAAGATGGGTCTTAAGCAGGGATTTAAAAGATTCGACAGAGCAGGCGCCCCTGACGACGGCAGGTTATATGTTCCACAGGTAGGGAGCGAGGTAGACAAAGGCTCTGTGGCCGGCGGATTTCTTTTTAACCCTAGGAATCGATAGAAGCCCTGCATTTTGTGAGCGCAGAGCACGAGCGGGCGAGTATCGAGAGATGAGATCGGATAGATAGAGCGGTGCAAGCTAGGGGTGGAACGATACGCATTCGAACCGTGTACCCTACGGTAAGACCGCCACGGTTCAGGGTGTCTGTGTATCGTACGGTTCAGGGGATGCACAAATAAAAAAATTAAAAAATGTATTTGGCACGGAGCCGGGAGAGGTGAGCGCTGGCTGCAGGCAGCAGCACTGTAGGTGCTAGTCAGTTTGTGTAAAAATGGCAAGCACAATATAAATCAATCTTCATTACGACTTTAAAAACATAGCCATTAACATTACATAGGCCTACACACATCTTGCCATAGCGTTAGCAGTTTGTACAACACAACGCATGTTGAACTATGGTAGCCCGCCAGCTAATACAGTCAATGCAATGTTATCGTAGCTACTAGCTAGCAGAGAAGAAAATGGGAGTCTGAGAGGCGGGGTGTTTAAAGACAATAATAGGCATTTATTCAACATCCAAGAAGGCTAACATACAACTGTGTTTTACTAACTCCAACCAGGACTATTGCCGCTTTTCCACTGCTTGTTGATGTTATGAACTCCTCCTAACGTTACCGAAGCCGATAACGTTGGCTGAGCTGAAGGTCCGTGACGCTAAAATGTCCGTGGGGACCCGCCAACCCATAGATAGTTCCAACTCACCGAATTACGTAATCAACCACAGTTGCACTCAATATTTAAATAATGTTAGTCTAAATAAATGTAGACCGATAATGTACGTATTTTAAAAATAGAATGAACAGAGCAGTGTTGTTTTGAAACAGTACAGTGTGTGTGTGATGTATGCTGCAATTTATATTGCGGCCTTCTAATTTGTTTATTTATTTAACAGTGACAGTTTTCCCTTTGATAAGAAATCCAGCCATATTCCTTTCATTGTATTTCAAATACTGCACTTTAATTTCAAGCAGAAAACGAATATTTCCATTAAGAACTGCCAATCAGGGAATTTAAACATTGTTGACATTGTTTTTTTGTGTTTATATTAAAGAAAGGAAAGTCTAGTGCTGGCTGAGCATATTGTTTGTTTGCACTAAATTAATACTTTGACAAATATAGCCTATATTTCAGTTCAGTCTTTGTGTGCCAAACATTATTTAAGGTTGTAAACACATTTTTTTATATAAATGAGAAGCATGTTTAGATTTTTGAGTGTTAAATTTTTTTTTATATAAAAAACAACGTATATCGAACCGAACCGAAAACCGTGACCCCAAAACTGTGATACGAACCGAACCGTCCATTTTGTGAACCGTTCCACCCCTAGTGCAAGCCCATTTAACATTTTGTAGGTGAGGAGTAGCACTTTAAAGTCAGATCGGGCTTGAATAGGAAGCCAGTGTAGGGTGGACAAAACTGGTGTGATGTGATAACATTTTCTAGTTTTAGTTAGTATCCGTGCAGCCGCATTTTGCACGAGTTGAAGATTTTTGATGCTTGACTTAGGTAGGCCTGAAAAAAGTGCATTACCGTAGTCTAGACGTGATGAGACAAAAGCATGAATTAGGGTTTCAGCATCAGCCAGAGTTAAAATGGGGCGCATTTTAGCGATATTACGAAGATGGAAGGCAATTTTGGTGAAATTTTTTATATGTGCATTAAATGAGAGGGAGGAATAAAAAATTACTCAGAGGTTTTTTTATGGTGGAGCTCTGGGATACATGACAAGTATCAAAGTTGAGGGAGATGTCCTGAAACAGGCCTCTGTGGTTTGGGGGGCCAACAATTAACATCTCAGTTTTATCGGCATTAAGGAGTAGAACGTTTTGCAACATCCATTTTTTTACAGCAAGCAGGCAAGCCTCAAGATTTTGTAATTGGGAGGAATCATTTGGCTTAATAGGTATATATAATTGGGTGTCATCAGCGTAAAATTAAAGTTTATGCCAAATTTGCATATGATATTGCTGAGGGGTAGCATGTAAATCGAAAATAGCAAAGGGCCCAGGACAGAGCCTTGTGGGACCCCGCATTGCACTGGGAGGGTCTCAGATGTTAAATCATTATAGACCACGCAGTGTGTTCTATCAGTTAAATAAGATTTAAACCAAGCAAGTGCGTGACCCCGAATGCCAACATGATTCTCAAGCCTACCTAGAAGAATCTAAAAAAAGCTAGTCTAAAGCTAGTAGAGTAGCTATGACATGTGATGCATGGACCTCTGTTACGACTAGGGATGGGTACCGAATTCGGTACTTTTGAGGTACCGAACCGAAACACGTCGGTACTACCGAGTATCGAGTCAAGTGAGATACCGAAAAAAAATATGTATTTTTTTTTTTATGTCAACGTTCACACGCACAATATATGCTTACCTAGGATTTGACTTGATTCAACAACAAAGCAGTCGGAGCAATGGCAAGCCGAAAACTGTCGAAATTGTAGTTATTTGAAGTTTGGATTTTTTTTCACGACTGAGGTAGGTAAATAAAATGTCTTGATACTAAAGTACCGAAAAAAGGTACCGTTGGGTACCGTATCTGTTCAAATGTGAAAGGTACCCATCCCTATCTCCCTCTTGGTGAGATTTCTCTCTATCTTTGAAAAGGCACAGGAGGCTAGATCCACAAAGAATGGATTGCACGGAGCAAGTTGCACCCTTACTTACAATTCATTATGAATTGAAAATGGGGGACCCTGATGTAAACAAGACGAAAGTCTTTCTCTGGTCTGCATCCCCTTAACAATTGTGTGTATTGAGCCGTACTGTATTGTACCCAATATTCTGCAATCTGTTAATACAATTTTCAGGGATGCAGACCAGAGAAAGACTTTCGTCTTGTTTACATCAGGGTCCCCCATTTTCAATTCATAATGAATTGTAAGTAAGGGTGCAACTTGCTCTGTGCAATCCATTCTTTGTGTGTCTATTGAACTGTATTGTTATGTGTGTTATTGTTCTATCAAAGGGATTGCACAATTTCATATTTTTTTCCTATTTTGTTGGGGCGAGGGAGATGGAGCAAATACTTTTGGTCTGAATCTGTGATCAACATTGCTTGCTACTACCAGTGGTTTTATTGTTGTGCTGTACTACCAGTGGTTTTATCGTTGTGCTGTACTACCAGTGGTTTTATCGTTGTGCTGTACTACCAGTGGTTTTATCGTTGTGCTGTACTACCAGTGGTTTTATCGTTGTGCTGACATTATCACAAATGTCTCGTTTATACATTTTACTCACAAGTGTGTGAATTGACCTGGATAAAGCGTCCGTAAGTAAGCGCAAGATAATATAGTTATTAAAGAGATACGATTGAGCGCTCAAAACACCCATATATGGCGTTGCTCAAAGTTAACGTTCGCTTTGGTTTTGTTTGGAAGTTTGAACACAATCGCATTTCAAATGAGTTTGTGACAGCAAGGTCACCATGACAGCAACGTCACCATGACAGTGAGGTCACCATGACAGTGAGGTCACCATGACAGCAACGTCACCATGACAGGAACGTCACCATGACAGCAAGGTCACCATGACAGTGAGGTCACCATGACAGTGAGGTCACCATGACAGTGAGGTCACCATGACAGTGAGGTCACCATGACAGTGAGGTCACCATGACAGTGAGGCAGGGGTGTAAAAAGTACCCAGAAATTATACTTAAGTGAAAGTATGGGTACCGTCTCAAAATCTGACTCAAGTAAAAGTCAAAGTATCTGGCTAAAAACACACTTGAGTAAAAGTAAAAAAGTCCTACTTTTAAATGTACTTAAGTACTAAAAAGTAAACGTAATTCTTTTTTAAAGGGATAGACCAGGGGTCTCAAACTCATTCCATCGTGGGCCAAGTTTTCATTTTAACGTTAGGTTATGGCTATAACCAAGTTCTGTTAGTAATGGTGACTCACGAACTGCACCCCGCTTGTGCACGCGCACTGAATAAAATTCCACAAATGTACCTTTATCCCAATATTCGTCTGACCACACCCCTCATCAGCTTACCTTCATAAGCAGGTGTGTGGCCACCCGCTCGCCTCCTTCCCAAGCTTTCACCACAAGGTGAGATCAAGGGCTGCAGCGGCGTCGGACGCCGAGCGTCACCATTACTAACAGAACTTGGTTATAGCCATAACCTAATGTTCTGTATCGTATGGCTCTCGCTCGGCGTCACTCACGCACAAGGGAGGCCGAGCGAGAGCCATCGGCCGACAAATACACCCCGCTGAGGCCCCCCACAACCATCAGATCAGGGAGGACCGAGCCCCCCCGACCCCCCCAATGGAGGGCACCCCCCCTATTGGGGGATCACGGGAGAGCGACGGACCCGACCGTGCGAAGAGGCACTCAAGCAACTCAACGCACAGGGTGAGCAGACCGTGGCCTGACCCCACGACTACACACACACACAACCCGCATGCCACCCGGGAACGAATGGAAGGAACGACCTCGTTACTGCCCCCAGAATCACGGGGTCAAGAGCAAACTCAACCCCGTGGCAAGGCCGTAGCAGCGGAGCGCAAAGGAAGACCCAGACCCACCAAAGCAGGGGTGGCCAACCCGCGGCTCGCGAGCCGCATGCGGCTCTTTGCCCGTCAATGTGCGGCTCTTCCACCCATAAAAATAAAAAAAAAAAAAATTAAACAAAAAAAAGATTTTCCTTTTTTTTTTTTTTTTTATTTGTCACTCATTCCATAAGGACGTAGAATAAACATTTACAATTTTTTTTAAATGGTCCATTTGCATGTTCTTGGTATCTGAATCTAGGGACATATATGGATCAGTGTCAGAAATAGTGTGTCTGTTACTAGGCTTGAGTAAATTGTAATGAACCAAAGGAGAATATCAATTCTATTTAAAAAAAAATTATCTTTGACTGTAAATAACACCATGCTAAAATTGACCAGACCTGAAAAATCTAAGCAAATGAATAAAGGGAAGATGATTAAACAGAAGGTTTTGTAGATACAGTACTGAATTCTGCCATCTTTTTTATAATGTAAATTTCTCCACCATTTTTCATCATATTGAAACACCGTTTTTTGCAAGACGTTCACAGAAAGGTAGAGAAACTAACTGCGTTCTGTTTTATGGCAATAACGTTCAGGTTTGTGGGAGATAATCCCAAAAAATAAGAGAAATTAAAAAGTTAATCCAGAAGTCAGATGATTGTCAGGGGCTGGTGTGAGCTGGGTAGGGTAGTTTTTCGAAATTTGAAAGCCCTGAGTCTCTTCCTTCAAAAGACTACACTCACTTTTGGCTGTGCCACTTCCTCCTGTCAATATGCGCCGGTTTCCGACTCAATGCCCTGAGATTTCTATAATCTTATATTTCACTAATAACAGTTAAAATAATTGGTAAACAAACGTAATGCTGAAAATATACACTTTTATTGTATATCTCTGGCTTAAGAGGTTAACCCTGTGAGGCCCAAATTAAAAAGAAATTAGCAACTTCAGAGGCCAGAGGGTGGGACATATAAACACATTTACTATCAAATAGCATTGTGAGGCTGAACAACAGGACCAATTGACTATACATGTGCTTAAAGGGGAACTATCTTATAAATGGCTTTTTTCAGTGTTTACCATTGTTTCTTAGCTATGTGGACTTATATTAATAGGATATATGTCTCTAATTCTCATATTGGCGAATTCTTCCAATTCTCCTCTCACAATATTCACCCTCACTGAACTGAGTCATCTGAAAATGTGCATATCTGTGATGTCAGAGATTTCTCAGCTGCATAATAATGTGGCAGTTGATGTGGCAGTTGGCACCAGGCCACACAGTGGTTGGAGCCCAGCCTCAAAACGGCTTAAGATCTTGAGGTAGAAAAATGCGTTTTTTAGTACTTGATTAGAAATACAAAACAATGAATTTTTTTTTGAAAAAAACCTAGGTGTTCCATAGACTCACAGGAATTGTGTAAAAGTGCCCAAATAGTGAAAGAAATAGTAAAATAGTTCCCCTTTAACATTTTTTAAATAAACATTATTTTTTTAAATGGCTAAAAGTGATTTTGTAATTTTGCAACCGTGGGTCTCAGGGTACTTTTAACCCTGTGAGGCCCAAATAAAAAAGACATTAGCAACTTCAGAGGCCAGAGGGTGAGACCTATAAACACATGAAGGGTGCCGTGACTGAAAAAAAAGGTTGAGAAACGCTGGTATATGGTGTGGCTCTTTGTGGTACCACAGTAATTTTTGTGGCTCTTAGTCTCTGACTGGTTGGCCACCCCTGCACCAAAGGGACTGGACCCCCTGGAAAACGGGGGCCCGGAGAAGTCCATGATGCCAGCATCAAGACCCCAACAGGTGGTCACTCAGTGACCCCGCCCCCCACATCGCCAGCGTATTCGGACAAAGGCCCCTCACAAGAGCGGGCCCTGTCCCCCCAATAGCACACCGCCTGGCACACTGACCCTGCAGGACAGGCAGTCAGCATGGCCGTAAGAATCAAAGGCTTACCACGGAAGCAGGCAGCGCACCGGGGAAAACCAGGCAACAGGCTGTTAACCCGAGCCTGGAGACTGTGGACGAGACAGGCGCCAGAGGGGGCAGCTGAAACAGCCGCCCCGGCGGAAGGGGCGTATGCTGGCGTTGTTGACCACCATGACAAAGCCTCCCTTAAAGCGAAAGGCTGACACGATTGGCAGACGTCATGAGCGTGCAGGGGCACACTCAACCGGGCAACCCGGGAGTTGACACTGCACCAACACACCAGAGAACCAACCACCCAGTCGTTACCCTATGCCAGGGCTATTCAACTAAATTGTTCAGGGGGCCACATTGTCAGAAACCCAAGGGGCCAGGGGCCGGACTGCCACGGCGCCTCCCCGTGCTATGAATATGTACACTTGACACAACACGCAATCACATTTTCACAACTTTTATTTAAAGGGGAACTATTTTACTATTTCTTTCACTATTTGGGCACTTTTACACAATTCCTGTGGGTTTATGGAACACCTCTGTAATTTTTTTTTTTTTTAATTCATTGTTTTGTATTTCTAATCAAGTACTCAAAAACAGCATTTTTCTACCTCAAGATCTTAAGCGTTTTGAGCCTGGGCTCCAACCACAGTGGGAACTGTGTGGAAACTCAGCTGATTATCATGCAGCGGTGTCTCTCTGACATCACAAATCAGCACATTTTCAGATGACTCAGTTCAGTGAGGGTGAATATTGTGAGAGGAGAATTGGAAGAATGCGCCAATATGAGAATTAGAGACATAGATCATATTAATATAAGTCCACATAGCTAGGAAACAATGCTAAACACTGAAAAAGGCCATTTATAAGATAGTTCCCCTTTAACTACATTGCAAAAGTAGTATACTTTTCAAAAAAAGTGCTTCATTTATGTGCCACATCTGCAACATCTCCTGCAAAAAGTGCTTCATTTATGACTGTGCAACAACTGCAACATCTCCTCTTCAACATTTCAATATAAAAATAAAATAAAAAACAAACAAGTGCATGATGTGCATCTGAACATTCTAACATCAACACTTGAACAAAAAACACATTTATAGTGCAGCTGAGCTTATGAAAAAGTGCTTCATGTCTGTGCAACAGCAGCAAATCACAGCATCTTATTAGCACTTATTGTCGACTCTTAACTCTCAAACATCAGGGGGGTGGGGGGCAGACAGGCCTAGCCTACATACACACATCTAATGAGAGCGATTGCACTTATTCAATGGCAATGGCAGAGAAAGAGGGTTCATAGGAAGTGAGGGCTACCCGCAAACAGTGATGCAAATGCTCATTTGTCAAGGAGGCATGGTTGCTTGTTTTAATGGCATTCATGTGAGAGAAACTGGATTCACAGGTGTATGTTGAGCCAAACATTGTTAGCACAGATATTGCCAGCGTTTTTATGTTGGGGAATGTCTTGACATGAATACACTTTATCCAAAATGTTGTGGTGGATTCATTCTCAAGTGCCTGCTGCAGAGCAGATGATGCTTGCATGTCAATTATTTCAAGTTGCAGGAGACCTTCATCAATGTGAAGTGATGCAAGGAACTCTTGTACTTTTGTGGAAATAGCAGCTACATTGGCAAATGGGTTGCTCACAAAATGCATCAATTCTCTGGACATGTCAAATTCATCAAATCGACTTGCAAAGTTTTCCCTCAATTTATCAATGAAATCTGTCATTAATTGAGTGACTTTTGGCTCAATTGTGCGTGTTAACGTTGACATGAGAAAAAAAAAGGCAAAAAAAAAAAAAAAAAAAAAATTTATTATCATGTAATCTTTGGCGGGCCGGTCAGAATCATCCCGCGGGCCGGATCTGGCCGCCAGTTGAATAGCCCTGCCCTATGCGGTGGTTGGTCCCATAACCCCTCAAGAAAAAACTCCAAACCGTACCTGCGGCACTACCGCAGTACCAGTGTTTCAGTTTCCAACAGGGTTATCCCAGGCCTACGGGTCGACGAAACTTTACTTCGGACCGGGCCCGGCGATACGGGGAGCACAGGGTCCCCCGAGGAGGTCAAAGACCACCCCAACAGGCCCCTCTTCGCCATGCGTAAGAGAAGAGCGAAAGAAATGGGGAACCAGCCCCAAGCACCCCGTACTTGGTATTCCCAGGAGGTCTCCCAACCAAGTACTAACCAAGACCAACCTGCGTAGCGGCCGAGATCCGACGAGATCGGGCGTGTACAGGTTGGCATGGCCGTAAGCCATTACGACAGTGTAGAATACAACGTACCCAACAAGGGTCTCCATAGCGCCTAACCCTGTGACACCCGGACCGACCTGGCATTTCTCCCCCTGGAAAAAGCCCAAGTCCCTCAGGGTACCAGAACAGCAGATCTGCATCCCCGGCGGACAACGGGTTCAACTGATCCGGACCAGCGTGACCAGAACCAGTCCCGTGCCCTAACCACGCCGACATGCCAACTCCAGGAGAAGGGGCAGATATGCGTGTTGATCTTAAACATGAAAAGAAGGCGCCACCCAGACGTTCGGTGCGAACCGCGCCCGGTGGCCCACCCCCAGGGCGTGAGACCCCTCTACATATGTTCAGATCCATTCCGTCATCATCCCCCAGATATGAACGAGAATCCGTCGACAACCAACACAGGTCGTCGGAAGAGGAAAAAACCCCCATCCCAGTTGCTTTATAAAAACGCTGTTTTAACCCCAAGCAACCAAGGCGCGCCAGTCAGTTGCTTGATGTCCAACAGAACAACCCGAGCTAGCACTATGTGTGCGTCGGGCATATCCACATCAATAATAGGCTATTTAGACCTTTCATTGAATCCCCAAGGCGCCCAGGGGAACGACAAGAGGGGTGAGATGCATCCTAACCCCAACTCTTTCTAATAACAAAGAAAGAAGCATCAACAGCATAAACCCAAGCTGCACAGCCGGGAGTAAAAACTGTTTAAATTTTTACATCCAGTCACCCCTTATTTAGAGGGCATAGACCGAAATGTCCCAGAAAGCCTTCCCACATGAGTCGTAGTATGAAAAAGACATGTCAACTGTGAGTCACGTGACCAACTGACTCAAGTTTTACACATAAATCGAGCGTAGCAGACCCGTAAACCCTACGCTCTAACCCGACACTTTAACACCACAGACCTTACGTAAAGATCTAACTCACAGAAGCCGTCGTCATAGCAACGTATATGCTATGACGGGGGGAAACCCCGCACACGACTCCTGTTTGTAATAGGAGCCGTGTCAGGACAACCCACCCCCCCCCCTCAAGTCGTTGAACGGCTCGGCCCTGACTGGCTCAACAGGAAATGAGAAAAAATCCCCTTGACCAATCAAGTGGGAAGGAGGGGTTTATTCGGCACCCCCTCACAAAAAACCCTTTTTCCCTACACACAATAACAACTGTAGCATTTTGAGACCTTTGGTAGAACGCTAATGTATAGCGTAAGCTAATACAATGCCCGCTACCCACAGACTGTGAACAGGATTTATAACAAAACCAAGTCGTGTGTGTGTGAATCCTACACCCGCCTTCTATGTTGTACATAGAAAAAACACTGACAGAGTATAACGGCTAGGCCGTGGAACGTGTGTATATGAGTATTACTGCAACCAACACAACAGTGTTGCGGATCAACATTACTTTGCTTAAGCAACAGATCATACAACCAGCTTCTACCTGCATGTGGAGCGCCAGGCTAAGATAGAACCTTTCTATGACTGAGTGTATGCTTGCAGACCTTGCTTAATCTCATAACACGAACGTAACTCATCCCTCAATGTAAACAATGCAGATTCACATTTCGCAACCTAATCATATGTATTGTTGAAGAAACACACAGTTTGTTTGGCCAAATAATATAGTCCCCCTTTAAGGGGACTTTTTATTTATTCTAGGCACAATTATCATGAGGGCCGGGGAGGGTATAGAGGGGACCACAGGGGGAAAAAGTCACGTCTCAGCGGCGTCTGCTGCCTCGAGCCGCTCGGGTTTTGCCACCCCGAGAAGCCCCGGAGGGACGGTAGGTAATCGGCTGCTGGTCTCGTCGTTCCCTACCGTCTCCTCCGGTCGTGGATGGGCCGGCGGCAGCAGAACCACCGTCTCTCCTCCTGGCCTTCTTGGACGGGCCAGCAGTGGCGGCGGAGGCAGTGGTAGGCACGGCGGAGGGAGCTCGACGTCGTGGAAGCCTTCTGACTCCACCGGCAAGGACGGGAGGCGGAAAATGGGGTTGGAGAACGGATCTCTCCTCTGCCATCTCTCTGCACGTTGAGGTCATCAGCTGCAGGGCCTTCCCGAATAGTCCAGCATCGGAGAGGTTGGCCGTCAGAAGAGGGGCTCTCTTCTTCTCTGGCACTCGAGCCTGCTCCAGCCAAAGGTGGCGCTGGTTCAGGGTAGCCAGGGCGCGCACTTTCCCAGAGGCTATGGCCTGCACCTGGGTAAGATGCAGTACAGCTCCTGCCGACTGGGTGATCTGATCGCGTTGCACCTCGGTCAGATCCGTGCCGCCCATCATTATCCCTGATACAAATCTAACCAGCTGCGCGATGTTAGAAGCAGCAGCCAGCGACTGTGTACCAGCGATAAATGACTGGTCACCCCAATATGCCAATCGCCTAGCCGATTTTCCTTGGAGAACCGGCTTGCATAACGGCTCCCACACCACATCCGGACAGAGGAGAGCAGCCATCGGCCTATCAAGCCGTAGCACGCCCTCTCTCATACCTTTGACCAACCCCGCCACCCGCGTAACTGGTATGTAGGCGGGGGTAAGTACCATGATGTGAGACACCACCTGGCCCCGACGAACATAGGCCCCCATCGAGGGGAAAAATGGGTAGACAACGTCCACCCCTCTCACCGGGCGAAGCTGCCAGAGATGACCTATGAGATCATCGGGGACAGGAGCAGGCAATGGCTGCGGCAGCGGCACGCCGTTTGCAGCGGCAGCTACCGCCATGAGCTCGGGGAACAAAGCCCGCAGTTCCCCCTGCTGACTTTCCTCCACCGAACCCGCATCCCTCACATGCAGCAGGCTTCGACCGGTTGAGGAGCCACAGTCTGATGTGGCTGATAGCAGGGCATCCTGCCGATGAGGCCGAGGTGGTTCCCCGACATCCTCGAACAAGGCGCCCCAAGGAGACATTTCTCCCCCCTCCAGTGTTACCTGGACAGGAGGGATACTCGCCTCCACAGGGCCTTCAAACAAGAATCCGTCCGACTCTTCCATGTAATCCTCAGTTTCCATCGGGCATGCAGAGACCGACGCATCCTCGCTGGGCTCCAGCAATTCCCCAAACCCAGGCCGTTCGCGCCTGCAGGACACCATCTTGCGACGTGAACGGGCAGACGCGAAAAGTTTGCGTCGCAAATCCTCCGGAACCAAAGGAACCGGCCGCTCACGAACGGACGATTCCCCGGAACCAGAGGAACCAGAGTCGGGATCAGGCCACCGCCGGGGCGGCGGCACCGATGCACCGGCTCCTCGGAGAGGCAAACTACCCATCGGCTGTCTCCTGGGCTGGGCTGGTAACCATGAAAGTGGCAGCAGCCCTGCACCAGCGCGCACGACAGAGGCGGGAATGGAGAACCGCTGGTGAAGAGTGGGTCTACTCTCCGAGGTAGACATTATGACTTAGATTTTCCTTTTGAATCGTTATGAGAGAAGAAAAATATAAGCACAATGTAAACACGTCTCAACTCTCTTCAACTAGCAACACGTCAAGTGGGGATCTCTCCAAGGCACTTCCTTGTGGTGAAAGCGAAGAAGGAGGCGAGCGGGTGGCCACACACCTGCTTATGAAGGTAAGCTGATGAGGGGTGTGGTCAGACGAATATTGGGATAAAGGTACATTTGTGGAATTTTATTCAGTGCGCGTGCACAAGCGGGGTGCAGTGAGTGAGTGACGCCGAGCGAGAGCCATACGATACAGAACTACACATTGCACCAGGTGAGTTAGTTGAAGAGGTGAGCCAATTAGTGAAATCATCAGCGGTGTTTAAAGGCTGGAATGAAACCAAGCATACACTCTGCCCACAATGGAATGTGTCCTGCGATAGACAATGCTGAAATGAAAGAACAGAGGACACCTTTTTTGCATTAAAATTATTTAATGCACTTCTCCATTGAAGATAAACTAACATGGACGGCATTCACATCACAGCATGAATAATATCACAATATTAAAAACAGAATGGTGTATCCTGAATAATATCACAATATTAACCACAGCATACTGGACTATCCTGAATAATATCACAATATTAAAGGCAGAATACTGAAGTACCCTGAATAATATCACAATATTAAAGACAGAATACTGGAGTACCCTGAATAATATCACAATATTAAAGACAGAATACTGGAGTACCCTGAATAATATCACAATATTAACCACAGCATAATGCGGATCTGACTGTCTATTCTTCTGATAGCAGGTGTTTAATCAAAGATCCCCGCTTTCTAGTGTTGCACAATGACCAATCAGCATGGGTATGGGCGGGTTCATTTTCCATTGATGGGGATTTGATTGGCTGTTTACCTGCGGTCGCAGGATTAATAACGTTAACGTTAGTTCGGCCAGATAAACAATTAAAATATACTAATTAAAATGGTTGGACCTGTGAGATTTGTACTTTGTAGGTCTGCATTTTAAATGTAAGGAGTAAAAAGTATGTTTTTTTTCTCTGAAATGTAATAGAGTAAAGGTACAAAGTATACAAACCTAATAATACTAGAGTAAAGTACAAATCCCCCAAAACAGTACTTAAGTATTGTAACGAAGTACAATTACTCAAGTACTTTACACCCCTGCAGTGAGGTCACCATGACAGTGAGGTCACCATGACAGCAACGTCACCATGACAGCAAGGTCACCATGACAGTGAGGTCACCATGACAGTGAGGTCACCATGACAGTGAGGTCACCATGACAGCGAGGTCACCATGACAGTGAGGTCACCATGACAGCAACGTCACCATGACAGCAAGGTCACCATGACAGTGAGGTCACCATGACAGTGAGGTCACCATGACAGCAAGGTCACCATGACAGTGAGGTCACCATGACAGTGAGGTCACCATGACAGTGAGGTCACCATGACAGTGAGGTCACCATGATCACACACAGCGATCAGAGTAAGACACACACATTCACACTCCTCTCACTCACACACAGCGATCAGAGTAAGACACACACACATACACAAATTACACAGTACACACCTCTCACTCACACAGCGATCAGAGTAAGACACACACACAAATTACACAGTACACACACTCCTCTCACTCACACAGCGATCAGAGTAAGACACACACACATACACACACACACACGGACTCCTCTCACACACAGCAAACAAAAGTTATTTAAAGTACACTTCCACTTTAATTTGTATTATTTAATTTATTTATCTTGTTATGAGTGATTGCTGTATTGTTCTTCAAATACATTTTCATTTAAAGTGGCTTAAAGATCCAAATTCAAATGTTTCATGAGTCATTATTTTAATTTGCTATGGGATCATCATGTTATGATGTTGTTGTTTGGTCCTGACAAGAGTCTCAAAGTCTGGGGTGATGGTAGACAAGCAACTCTGAGGTCATGCTCAATGTCCAATCTGTTCCTCAGCTGTCTTCAGCTTTTTTTTTTTTTTACATTGGTTTTCGATTAGTCGACTAATCGAAAAAATAATCGGCAGATTAGTCGACTACCAAATGAGTCATTAGTTGCAGCCCTAATGACAGTGAGGTCACCATGACAGTGAGGTCACCATGACAGTGAGGTCACCATGACAGTGAGGTCACCATGACAGCAACGTCACCATGACAGTGAGGTCACCATGGCATGACAGTGAGGTCACCATGACAGCAACGTCACCATGACAGTGAGGTCACCATGACAGTGAGGTCACCATGACAGTGAGGTCACCATGACAGTGAGGTCACCATGACAGTGAGGTCACCATGACAGCAAGGTCACCATAAAGTTAGTTTAGGTTCGTGTTAACGTTAGATAATGTACAAAATAAATGTTTTCAGCTGCTATAAACGTCGCACTTTTATTTTGACAACCCCAGAAAGGAAGTCATTATATATGCTTTACCATCCTGATCTGTGTTAGCTCCGGTTAGCTCAGAGTGTCCGGTATAACAATACCAGCCATTGGATTACTGTTTTCTAAATTGGGGAGGCTTTTAATCGTCAAGGTAAGAGGATTTCAAGTCATGGTATCCATAAACTTCAATCGGTTCGGATCCTTTGAATGAATGAGAATGTCAACTATCACGACGACACGTTGAAATCACTGGCTGCGCTCAGAGAGGAGTGGTTGGGCAAAAAATTGTTCAGAGTATATTTGCTTATAAAACGTAATTGTCTAATTCAATTATTTTTTATTTCTCCACGTGGTGAATACACAGGTCACAACATGTTTACATGAACGTTTTGGAGTTGTATTTGGAGTGTATTCTGCAATCTGTTAATAAACTTTTCAATCAATCAATCAAACTATACACTGTCAGGGAATGTCAGGCTCCGGCCCCGCCTCACTTCCAGTGATGAAGCTAAGCTATGCTAACGGAGCGACTGTTCCCTAAGCTAAATGCACGCACAGAGACAAAAAAGGTATGTATCTTCTTGTCTAACTCCAGGGAAGATGTTAAATAAGCTAATTTCCCAAAATGTTGGAGTTTTCCTTTAAGCCCGGAGCCCTATTTTCTGAAAATCCGCCTAAAATACATACCTAAGTAAATGGAATATTGCTCCACTTCTACAAGGTCAATTTGCATATTCTTGGTATCTAGGGACATCTAGGGAACTCAGTGAATGTATTCCCAGTGTCAGAAATATTATGTCTATTACTAGGCTTGCTTAAATTGTGATGAAACGAGAATATGAATTATGGTTTTTCTTTGCATTTTGACAGTGAATAACACCATGCTAAAAATTACCAGACATGAAAAACTGCCACTGATCTCATCCAGTACCTTCTTGAGATCATGTGTACAGAAAATCTAAGGAAATTAATAAAGGGAAGATGATTAAACAAAGGGTTTTGTAGATAAAGTACTGAATTCTCCCATCCGGACCAATGCTATTTGAAATATTATTATAGAATATAGAATAGCAGGCTTATAAATGACCTTATTATAGCCAATTCGCACATTTATGGATTGTGCCAAATCTTATATTTCAAATGCCCGAGTTCAATTTGGATTTAGTATCACCAGGCGTGCACAAGAACAGATAATGAAATCTACTGTATGTACAGTAGCTTTAAAAATGTTGCCAGGGTGGCACCATTTTGAAACTAATTTCAAATCCAATTGTTGCTACATGCTAAAAATAGGGAACAGAAACTAACTGCGCTTCAATATATACCAATAACGTTAAGTTTTGTGGTTTATTATCCAGAGTAATAAGAGATATAAATAAAATTCATACAGAAGTAATTTGCTTGAAACCCAATAGAGGCCTTTGAGAAGTGTCGTTTGGAAAAATTCCAACGCTCATCGAAAGCTGTCGGTGTCCTCTTCAAAATGGACGCAAAAGAACCCCAGGCAGGCCCGGTACAGCAAAATGGGAGGCATTGACAGTCGAGGAATGCCAAAACGCATTCGATGAACTATGCCTGGCTGTGCAGGAAGGCGTAGAGTTCCCTGCAACCACCCTGGAAAGGCTTGTGGTCCACAAGGATGAGTACTCCAAGCTCTTACTGTACCACGGCCGGGCCCAAACCATGGCCTATGAATGGCCCGGAATGCCCTTACTTCCCTACAGGGAGTGGGTCAGCGTTCTCCTGGCAGGAGAAGCCCACAGGGCCAACCACGAGGGCGTTGCTGGAACCCTCTCACATATGAGGAACGAGGCTTGGACCGAAGTATGACCTTTCCGCTGGTGGCGTGCTTCAGGAACCCAGTTTCCGCAGGTGCCACTACATGCGTCTGAGATTGGGCAGGACCGACATACAAGTCCGCCGCCGTGTGGACTTGTGTGGCGGTTTATGTTCAGTTGGCAGTCGTGTGTAGTCGCATTCTAATGTGGGGGCCGACAACGCTGAGGACATTGAGGATTGCCCGTTTCTGGCACAGTTTAGGATGTCGAGGATTGCCTGTTTCTGGCATAGTTTAGAACGCCGAAGATTGCCAGTTTCCGGCGTAACTTGCATATTTTTTCACGGACGCCATTGAACTACCACTGTAGATGGAGCAAGAGTTGTATTTTTGTTTCCCTTAATATAAGTCCATTTGTATGGGTAGAACACTTTGTATGGTTTGGGTAGTTTTCTGAGCCCTTACGGCAAGAATACTAGGTGGGAGGTGGAGAATTATTCTACGTTATTCCTACAGAGAGATAATTATTATTATTCCTATAGAGACATTTTGCAAGTATTATTTATTGTCTGGTGCCGCCTAGTGGGCATTTACCGGAACGTGTGTCTGAGACTGTGGACAGGTGAGCTGCTTCAGCGTCGGCACGACGCACTATTTAAGCGACACTCATAGCCATAGGCCTGTAATGAGAAAAGCCCCGTGGGCGATCTAACTGGCTAACGGTACGTTGCGTTGTATGCGCTGATTATGTTCGTAATTATCATTTATATGCGGTAAAGTGACTAATGACTGATGAATACGGCTGTCTAAAGACTACCAGTAATCTAATGGCTACTAATGACTAATGCTATGAATACCTGGTGGCTGTTTGCCAATGACATTGGAGTTTGAGTGTTTGGATGCTATATCCTAATAAATAACATTCAAGCAGATGTCGGAATTGTTTCCTTTGGTCCGTATTAAAACAGTTGATCGCCTGCACCCTTCCAAAGGGGAGGTCTAGTTGACACATTGACAGTGACCGACTAGGTATTTGGACACCTATGTTACTCTATTTCATTATCACTAAAAGTGAATTGTCCTTATTGTATCAGAAACTTCAGAATGTTATCTTTCAAAAGAGACCAGGCTCATGCATGTGCTATAAGTATATAAAGTATAAAGATCAGCTTTGCAAAAAAAGTATGCAGTCCTCAAGTTCAAGTTTAAAAATTGCCACTTTTCTGGGCGCCAGTTAAGAGGTTAATGAATATAACTCGTCAGTTTCATCAACATAAATAATCCAATAAGGGCACGGTTGGTACGAAAGGGATGGTGATGATGTCTTGATGGAGCGCCAAGTGGATGCAGATAGGCTACATCATTTATGGTAAATGTTTTATTTTAATAATAAAAAATTCAAATGTTGATTTAGAATTCGAATGTCAACCAACGTTATGAATGAAGCTTCGAAGCTTCTAACTATTCGGTACAGCCCTAGCTTTTATACAGGTGATGGCGGCTACCAGCTCCAGCCATGGCTGATGACTCCTGTGCGTAATCCTGCCAACATGGGAGAGGCGGTGTACGGTGTGATCGAGCGCACATTTGGCATCTAAAGCCGGTTTAGACGCCTGGATCGTAGCGGTGGGGCAATGCTATATCGTAGCCCCAAAGCACACCACTCCTTTGGGTGCTGGGTTAGGTAATAATCACAATAAAGAGAATAGAACCCGCAGACTCATATGCTCCAGAATAAACTTCATTTATAATGTTTAGTCAGGTCCACGGGGAGTAGACGCGGGAAACACGGTCAATGAAAAGTCTATTCTGGAGGATAATGCAGGTTCTATTCTCTTAACTCAGGGGTCAAAACCTATTTACCCTTAAAATGAAGATAAGACAGTGTATAACGTTTTATATATATATGTCAGTGTTTCCCTTATATGCATTCAGCAGTGGCGCAGCTGCTATGAACTAGACCAGGGGTGGCCAACCAGTCAGAGACTAAGAGCCACAAAAATGACTGTGGTACCACAAAGAGCCACACCATATACCAGCGTTTCTCAACTTTTTTTTCAGTCACGGCACCCTTCATGTGTTTATAGGTCTCACCCTCTGGCCTCTGAAGTTGCTAATGTCTTTTTTATTTGGGCCTCACATGGTTAAAAGTACCCTGTGAGACCCACGGTTGCAAAATTACAAAATCACTTTTAGCCATTTAAAAAAATAATGTTTATTTAAAAAATGTTAAGCACATGTATAGTCAATTGGTCCTGTTGTTCAGCCTCACAATGCTATTTGATAGTAAATGTGTTTATATGTCCCACCCTCTGGCCTCTGAAGTTGCTAATGTCTTTTTAATTTGGGCCTCACAGGGTTAACCTCTTAAGCCCGAGATATACAGTAAAAATGTATATTTTCAGCATTACGTTTGTTTACCAATTATTTTAACTGTTATTAGTGAAATATAAGATTATAGAAATCTCAGGGTATTGAGTCGGAAACCGGCGCATATTGACAGGAGGAAGTGGCACAGCCAAAAGTGAGTGTAGTCTTTTGAAGGAAGAGACTCGGGGCTTTCGAATTTCAAAAATCTACCCTACCCAGCTCACACCAGCCCCTGTCAATCATCTGACTTCTGGATTCACTTTTTTATTTCTCTTATTTTTTGGGATTATCTCCCACAAACCTGAATGTTATTGCCATAAAACAGAACGCAGTTAGTTTCTCTACCTTTCTGTGAACGTCTTGCAAAAAACGGTGTTGCAATACGATGAAAAATTGTGGAGAAATTTACATTATAAAAAAGATGGCAGAATTCAGTACTGTATCTACAAAACCTTCCGTTTAATCATCTTCCCTTTATTCATTTGCTTAGATTTTTCAGGTCTGGTCAATTTTAGCATGGTGTTATTCACAGTCAAAGATAAAAAAAAATGTTTAAATAGAATTGATATTCTCCTTTGGTTCATTACAATTTACTCAAGCCTAGTAACAGACACACTATTTTCTGACACTGATCCATATATGTCCCTAGATTCAGATACCAAGAACATGCAAATGGACCATTAAAAAAAAATTGTAAATGTTTATTCTATGTCCTTGTGGAATGAGTGACGTAAAAAAAATTATAATATATTTATTTTTTTATTGATGGAAGAGCCGCACATTGACGGGCAAAGAGCCGCAGGTTGGCCACCCCTGAACTAGACTATTACAAATTAAAATAAATAAATAAAAAAATATAAAAAAAAAAAAATATGTATTATCATTTCATTTGGGCTGTGGGGGTGCTTAATGTAAAAGACTGACCTGAGGAAAAGGCTGCAGGGAGACCATCTGGCCGCTTGTATGCATCTCAGCATCAATGGGCCCCTACCAGTGAATTCCCCACCAAAGAGCCCTGGAGCTTTTCTTTCAAAAGCCCAGGAAAATTAATGCTCTAAGGCAGAATGTAGCCTATGCCACTGAGACTTCTTAGGTGTAAAGTGCTGTTGTAGTGTTATGATTTGTGTATGTTAGACAGTTAGTATTTATATTATCTATTAAATCATCTATATCTATGTTCAGGGACCGAAACTAGAGAGCGCCACCCGCCATTTGCGCTCAGTTTTTACGTTTGGCGCTTCCCACTGAGACGTCTGAGCGCCGTGTGGCGCTCAATCAAATAGTCATGTGAAAACCGAAAATCATGATCAAATTCTTTAGCGGAGTTCTCACTCGCTGTCTCAGCAGACATGAAGCGTGCACCGCGCACTGCTGCTGCTACCCCCTCCCCACCTGTTTCTGTATGCTGCATGTAAACAGAGGCTATTGCCTCCGAGTCACCGTGACGTTAGTTAGCACTTAGCACTGCTGCTCCTACCCCCTGTATGCCTGCATGTAAACAGAGGCTATTGCCTCACCGTGACGTTAGTCTAGTCAGTGTGGGACCTTCGTGAGATAACGTTAGCTACCGTTACAAAATGACCCAGTCAACTATTCACTTAGTTTAATACACGAGGCATTGTGTAACGTTATCCAGCCGGCTAGCTACGGATAGCTCCCGACATCAACAAATCCTCCAGCAATAGTCCAGTGCATAATACCTCCGTTGGCTAGGTAACTAGACGCTACGAAATGTCGCAGTAAACTAAACAGTTCACTGAGGCGTTGTCCCAACGCCATCCAGCAGTAGCTACAGATAGCTCTTGGCATCAATGTCCTGGCTACAACAACAACATGCGTATTCGAGTCCCTGGTTTACATCGCATGAGAGAGGGCTGCTGACTAGGGTCCAGGTGCAGCGCCGGAGAATTCTTTTGCATGCTGAATGTAGCGTTTAGGGTCCAGCTGCACCCCCGGAGAATCCTTGCTGGAGCTGGAGGCCACTCGAGTATACACACAGACAGTGGAGCTGTTTGCAGACAGCGAGGTGGCGATGTCTCGCAGATAACACAACCACAAGTATGATTATATAATATATATATTTTATTAAAAAAAAATCTATATAAAATAATTTAAAAAAAATTATCAAAAAAAAGTTGGCGGGTAAGAAATATGCTTGGCGGGTAGATTCTTCCCATCTACCCGCCACTGGCCGGTGAGTCAAAAAGTTAATTTCGCTCCCTGTCTATGTTCAATACAAAAAGTGTTGAGGCATGTCATTAATCTTGACATTTACTTTGATTACAACTACACTGCAAAAAAAAGTATCTTATCAAGTGAACATATCTTATATTTTTTTTTACAATAAGTCTATATTGAGTAGAATTATCTTGAATGATCTTATCCCACTGGCAGATAATTTAGCTTTTTTTCGTGATTTTGGTCGATTTAATCTTGTTTTAAGAAAATGTTAAAATGACCAAAATCAAGAAATGAATATTAAGCAAAGTTATCTGTGGAATAAGATAATTCTACTCAATATTGGACTTATTGTACCAAATACAAGATATTTTCACTTGATAAGATTTCTTTTTTGCAGTGTACAAATATGCAGCTACCTGGGCCTCCAGAGCACTTCTAGTGTCAGCGGACACACCAAAAACATCCTAGCAAATTCACACGCACATGACTCCATGAACATGAACAACCTATCTCGAACAATTCTAAGGTAGTTTTAAGTTATTTCTCCGGCAGCGTGCGCTAATATGGATTCCGACGGCATGTGCGCACGGCCGCACGCACAAATATGGATTCCGGCAGAGTGCGTGCAGCACAGCACCGCTGTTGAATTTATTTTCAGGGGAAACACTGTATGTATATTATATATAGAGACTAGAGGGATTGGAATCTATTCAAAAGCTTATTTCTAGTATGTACCTATTGTTATTTTTCGTTCGGTCTCAAGTGTCGGAGATATAATAATATAAAACCGTGTTTAGAAATATTTTTAGTTAGTTAAATACATGCTTTCGATTATTCTTTGTGGGAATGACGTTTTTTTGTTTTGTTGCTAATTTCTCGCCACATATCAAGCAGGTATGCCCGCATCGTTAGTAGTGAAAGCTAATTAATCTGTCCTCGCTTAATTAAACCCTCTACTTAATGTTTTGGGGATTTATCCATGGTTAGCTTATTGGGGGGTTGGAAACTTAGCCACCTGCAGACGACAGGGAGAGGCGCGGGGTGTTACATATATTTTAGTAGATGAAATATTAAACACTTTTTAATTTCAGTTCACAGTATCACATCAATGCCCAACATTTTTATAAATAAAAATAGCCATTATTTCTTTTTCAACCCTACAGGGAGCCACTGCAGAGTGGCTAAAGAGCTGCATGCAGCTCCAGAGCCGCGGGTTGCCGACCCCTGTCTTAACTAAACATTAAATACAACTTCATTTCTCACTCAGAAAATATTCCTAATTGAGAAAATATTTTCACTGGCACAGTGCCTAACTAACTTCGGTCTAAAGATTCAGCACCATGGACAGGTCTGCTCAAAATAATTTATTTGGGGATGTGGCGGTTTATGTTCAGTTGGCAGTCGTGTGTAGTCGCATTCTAATGTGGGGGCCGACAACGCTGAGGACGTCGAGGATTGCCTGTTTCTGGCACAGTTTAGGACGTCGAGGATTGCCTGTTTCTGGCACAGTTTAGGATGTCGAGGATTGCTTGTTTCTGGCACAGTTTAGAACGTTGAAGATTGCCCATTTCCGGCTTAACTTGCATATTTTTTCACGGATGCCATGAACTACCACTGTAGATGGAGCAAGAGTTGTATTTTTGTTTCCCTTAATATAAGTAAAAAAAATTGTATCCACTTTTTTCTCCCATTTTCTATATTTTTCTCCCATCCCAATTTCATATCATCCAATTCAACCCTCCCCTGTCACGAACGCTGTTTCTTGCCTCCCACAAGCCGGCTGCAATGTGGACTAAGTCATACATAGCACAAGTCCCCTCCGGTACTTGAGGTAACAGCAGTCGCATCTTTTCACCTGCGCAGCTCGATCGCTCAGTGGCGAGGAGTAGCGCGCGGGAGGCTCACGCTGCCCCCGACACTTCCTGATTCTACTGCGCAGGCGCACCAACCGACCTGTAGGAGTCGCTGTCCACAACGCCCGATCCCCACCCATCAGTTTCCCACCCCCTAATACGGCCAATGTGTATTAGTATGAACGACCAGCTAAACTGAAAGCAATGTGGAGCGCTGGGCTCGAACAGGCGAGCCCAGCGTCTCCGCATTCGTGGCGAGCGCCTTGCCCACTACGCCACGTAGCCGCCCCAATATAAGTCCATTTGTATGGGTAGAACACTTTGTATGGTTTGGGTAGTTTTCTGAGCCCTTACGGCCAGAATACTAGGTGGAGAATTATTCTACGTTATTCCTACAGAGAGATAATTATTATTATTGTTATTCCTATAGAGACATTTTGCAAGTATTATTTATTGTCTGGTGCCGCCTAGTGGGCATTTACCGGAACGTGTGTCTGAGACTAGGGCTGGGCGATATGACGATATTATATAAATATCGGGTACAGTTCATTAACACTTTGATCGCCATGGGTTAAATTCATAATTTACCATCCCTCGCCATCTCTATTTGTCTATGGAGAAGTTCCCCTTCTTTGCAGGGCTATAACTTTTTAAATTCTATTGCTAAATTGCCATTATTATGGCCCATTCAATGTCCGATATGTATTGTTCAGGGTGTAGCAACGTTAAACTTTTTCATTCACATATTCATACTAAAATATGGTCTAAAGTATAAGTATGTTTTTATCGTTTTCTGCAGCTTTCTTCAGAACGTGATTTATAGCCCTAAATGCATTATATTGATGATCAAATACAGTTTGGTAGGAATCTGTGCGAGATAAAAAATTTCAACTGGATGTGCTTCTAGGAGTTACTACATATCATCTTATGATGACCGGATGGACGTTTATAATTCCGTGGGCAGCGTTAGATGATTCATCCAGAGTGGGTCATATGTTCATCATAGCAGTTTATATGGAACACGTTAGAATATAACGCTGAATCTTACCGTGGCTTCTTCGCGCCGCTGGCAGATGAGCGTGGAACAGAATTTTTTCTATTATGGGATGGAGAAATGCCCGATCCATTTCCAGGTTATATAATAGTATATATGTCCAAATCATGTTGTTTTTTCGAGTTATTTACACCGATCGATGTTCACTGTGTCAAGACGGAGTCTCTCTAACGATAGCGAGTGCCCGGACCACATATGGATGAGCACTACCGGTTCAAAGGGTCATTTCCGGTTGGCGATCTGCCGATCGGCCACCAGATGGCGCTCTTGAACCGCTAGAGAGTTGAGTGGAGCTTTGCAGTGTGTCTCAGGGCTCCGAAAGGGAAATATGATTTCGATTACAGATTTTTGAAATATTGACATCAAAGACGAGTTACGGCGTCTTCGACAGAATGAGCATGGCTAGGAATGACGTCTAAACACGTCATCGCCGATCATAGTGTTAACGATACACCTTTTTAACGTATCGTGGATATCATGATGTTTTGCCCAAGAGGATTGTGTCGCGTCAATCTGGTCCACACGTTCAAACTTTTGAACAACGCCGCCCCCACACACACACACACTACTGCATCAAAGTTACTACTTATGATTAACAAAGGCATTCGTTTTGTGGCATTAAAGTTATATAGTTACACGTTCAATAACATCAGCGTATTTACCCGAACATAACAACGTCCGAGGACGACCTAGATAGATAGCAAGCATTACTCGTTCATATCTCAGCCCGTGCTGAGTTGTGCCCATTCTGCGGTCTGTTAATAAAGTTTTCAATCAGACAGATGTATGGAAAGGCTTTTATTATAACATTTGTTGCAGTAAAATCATTATGCCTCGTTTAGTCATCTGCGGAGCGCTGGTAATCTACTCGTCGGCCGCAGGGAGCTAACGTTGTTGTTGTTGAGCTCTCGTCAAAATCAATGGAGGACATTCTGGAAGTAAAAAACGAATACACGCTTGCCGATTGGTGCTAAGAACAGCAGGGCGGGTGCAAGCGGTGTGACGTAATTGGCAGACTCGACTGTCAATCAAAATTATTCTGTTGCCGGCTGAATGATTGAATGAATGAAAACTTTATTAACAGATTGCAGAATGGGTACAATACAGTACAGCTCAATACAACAACAGTGGACTGGAGGATGAAGACCAGAAAAAGACTTTCGGCTTTTTTACATAAGGGTCCTCCATTTTCAATTCATCAAAACATTTAGAGACATACAAATATACAGTAGTTTCATAAAAATGGTAAAATGCTATTGATTGATTGATTGATTTAAAACTTTATTAACATATTGCAGAATGGGTACAGTACAGCTCAATACATACAATTGTTAAGGGGATGCAGACCAGAGAAAGAATTTCGTCTTGTTTACATCAGGGTCCCCCATTTTCAATTCATCATATTTCATATCTAAATCATATAATATCTCATTGCTAAATATATGCAATACATAATCTAATAATCCAATAATCTAAATCTAATATATAATATAAAAATGCTAAATGCATGGGTATTTTATTTTGTCTTTAATGTTAGCTTGCAAACTCAAATACTGTCTTGGTAAGCCTCATAATGAATTGTTTGGGGAAAAAAAGAAAAACATTGTGATGTGTATCGCCGAAAGGTCAGAAAATATCGTGATATCATATTTAGGCCATATCGCCCAGCCCTATCTGAGACTGTGGACAGGTGAGCTGCTTCAGCGTCGGCACGACGCACTATTTAAGCGACACTCATAGCCATAGGCCTGTAATGAGAAAAGCCCCGTGGGCGATCTAACTGGCTAACAGTACGTTGCGTTGTATGCGGTGATAATGTTCGTAATTATAATTTATAGATGCATAGCACATGTGGCTAATGAATGCCGTTTTGTTTCCCGTTTGTATAGGTAAATAATCTGACTGTTAACTGACGGTAAAGTGACTAATGACTGATGAATACTGCCGTCTAAAGACTACCAGTAATCTAATGGCTACTAATGACTAATGCTACTAGCTACCTGCTGTCTAATTGACCACCTGGTGGCTGTTTGCCAATGACGTTGGAGTTTTCAAGTGTTTGGATGCTATATCCTAATAAATAACATTCAAGCAGATGTCGGAATTGTTTCCTTTGGTCCGTATTAAAACAGTTTATCGCCTGCACCCTTCCAAAGGGGAGGTCTAGTTGACACATTGACAGTGACCGACTAGGTATTTGGACACCTATGTTACTCTATTTCATTATCACTAAAAGTGAATTGTCCTTATTGTATCAGAAACTTCAGAATGTTATCTTTCAAAAGAGACCAGGCTCATGCATGTGCTATACTTAAAGTATAAAGATCAGCTTTGCAAAAAAAGTATGCAGTCCTCAAGTTCAAGTTTAAAAATTGCCACTTTTCTGGGCGCCAGTTAAGAGGTTAATGAATATAACTCGTCAGTTTCATCAACATAAATAATCCAATAAGGGCACGGTTCGTACGCAAAGGGATGGTGATGATGTCTTGATGGAGCGCCAAGTGGATGCAGATAGGCTACATCATTTATGATAAATGTTTTATTTTAATAATAAAAAATTCAAATGTTGATTTAGAATTCGAATGTCAACCAACGTTATGAATGAAGCTTCGAAGCTTCTAACTATTCGGTACAGCCCTAGCTTTTATACAGGTGATGGCGGCTACTAGGGATGGGTACCTTTCACATTTGAACCGATACCGGTACCGGTACCTGTGAATCGATACCGGTACCCAACAGTACCTTTTTTCTGTACTTTAGTCTCAAGAAATGTAATTTACCTACCTCAGTCGTAAAAAAAGAAAAATCCAAACTTCAAATAACTACAATTTCGACAGTTTTCGGCTTGTCATTGCTCCGACTGCTTTGTTGTTGAATCAAGTCAAATCCTAGGTAAGCATATATTGTGCGTGTGAACGTTGACATGAAAAAAAAAGTAAAAAATCATTATTTTTTTTCGGTATCTCACGTATCTCAAAAGTACCGAATTCGGTACCCATCCCTAGCGGCTACCAACTCCAGCCATGGCTGATGACTCCTGTGCGTAATCCTGCCAACATGGGAGAGGCGGTGTACGGTGTGATCGAGCGCACATTTGGCAAAAAGCTGGTTTAGATGCCTGGATCGTGGAGGTGGAGCAATGCTATATCGTCGCCCCAAAGCACACCACTCCTTTGGGTGCTGGGTTAGGTAATAATCACAATAAAGAGAATAGAACCCGCAGACTCATATGCTCCAGAATAAACGTTTTATTTATATTTATTTATAACGTTTAGTCAGGTCCACAGGGAGTAGACGCGGGAAACACGGTCAATGAAAAGTCTATTCTGGAGGATAATGCAGGTTCTATTCTCTTAACTCAGGGGTCGGCAACCTTTACTATAAAAGAGCCATTTTGCCCCCTCCTGCATGAAATAAAATTCACCTGGAGCCGCAAAACCTATTTACCCTTAAAATGAAGATAAGACAGTGTATAACGTTTTATATATATATGTCAGTGTTTCCCTTATATGCATTCAGCAGCAGCGCAGCTGCTATGAACTAGACTATTACAAATTTAAATAAATAAATAAATAAATATTAAAAAATAATAATGTATTATCATTTCATTTGGGCTGTGGGGGTGCTTAATGTAAAAGACTGACGGAGGAACAGGCTGCAGGGAGACCATCTGGCCGCTTGTATGCGTCTCAGCATCAATGGGCCCCTACCAGTGAATTCCCCACCAAAGAACCCTGGAGCTTTTCTTTCAAAAGCCCAGGAAAATGAAATGCTCTAAGGCAGAATGTAGCCTATGCCACTGAGACTTCTTAGGTGTAAAGTGCTGTTGTAGTGTTATGATTTGTGTATGTTAGACAGTTAGTATTTATATGATCTATTAAATCATCTATATCTATGTTCAATACAAATAGTGTACAAGTGTTGAGGCATGTCATTAATCTTGACATTTACTTTGATTACAACTACACTGCAAAAAATCTTATCAAGTGAACATATCTTATATTTTTTTTTACAATAAGTCTATATTGAGTAGAATTATCTTGAATTATCTTATCCCACTGGCAGATAATTTAGCTTTTTTTTCCTGATTTGTCAATTTAATCTTGTTTTAAGAAAATGTTAAAATGACCAAAATCAAGAAATGAATAAGAAAAATTATCTGTGGAATAAGATAATTCTACTCAATATTGGACTTATTGTACCAAATACAAGATATTTTCACTTGATAAGATTTCTTTTTTGCAGTGTACAAATATGCAGCTACCTGGGCCTCCAGAGCACTTCTAGTGTCAGCGGACACACCAAAAACATCCTAGCAAATTCACACGCACATGACTCCATGAACATGAACATGAATAAACTATCTCGAACAATTCTAAGGTAGTTTAAAGTTATTTCTCCGGCAGCGTGCGCTAATATGGATTCCGACGGCGCGTGCAGCACAGCACCGCTGTTGACATTTTTTTCAGGGGAAACACTATGTTTATTATATATAGAGACTAGAGGGATTGGAATTTATTCAAAAGCTTATTTCTAGTATGTACCTATTGTTATTTTTCGTTCGGTCTCAAGTGTCGGAGAGGAGACGGGCAGAAATGACAGCTGGCAACAAATCCATTCCGAATAAGAGACAACGGACCCAGTACTTTGTTGGTGGTGTGAAAATATGCCTACAAACATTAAATATCTTTGGAACCGTTTGTATTCAATTATATCTGAATCGGGAGATTATCTTCTCTGTCAATTTTAAGTGTATCTCTCCGTGCATAAAGGCTGGCTGTACAGTGGGCATAGAATATGGCATATATTATTGAAATAATTGTTCTCTAATGAACACATCTATTTCTATATTTAATATAATTTCATATATACTCAAGTGCGCCGTCGGACAGATTCAGCCGTCAGACGTGCGTAATGGAGAGAGGAGCTCTTGTGGAGAGAACTAGGTCACAAGGTTGCCCTGACGACAGGCAGCTGGACTGCCCTGACGACCGAAAGCTATGTTACCGTCACTTGCGGGGGGATTCCCCAGGCTGGCAGAGCTGGCAAAGTCTGCGACATCGGTACCATCCGAGTGAGTGTGTTTGGACTGATTGTGACCAGGCTGCATGCGCTCATGTCTGACACCACGGGACCATGTGAGTCAGCTGAGACAGGCTATTTATGTTCTATTAGGCTATTTTGTTGCAAAATAATAATAATAATAATAATAATAATAATAATAATAATAATAATAATAATAATAATAATAATAATAATAATAATAATAATAATAATAATAATAATAATAATAATAATAATAATAATAATAATAATAATAATAATAATAATAATAATAATAATAATAATAATAATAATAATAATAATAATAATAATAATAATTAATAATAATAATAGCCTCATTGAAAATACTCTTGGTGCTTAGTACAGTTGGTTATTTTCAGCGTTTATATGCGCTTATCTGTTATTTATTATCGGTTATATATTCTATTATCTGTAAAAAATGTCGTTGACATAAGTCGATTTTTCATTTTTGTTTATTTATGAAGTTAATATAAACCGTGTTTAGAAATATTTTTAGTTTGTTAAATACATGCTTTCAATTATTCTTTGTGGGAATGATGTTTTTGTTTTGTTGCTAATTTCTCGCCACATATCAAGCAGGTACGCCCGCATCGTTAGTAGTGAAAGCTAATTAATCTGTCCTCGCTTAATTAAACCCTCTACTTAATGTTTTGGGGATTTATCCATGGTTAGCTTATTGGGGGGTTGGAAACTTAGCCACCTGCAGACGGCAGGGAGAGGCGCGGGGTGTTACATATATTTTAGTAGATGAAATATTAAACACTTTTAAATTTCAGTTCACAGTATCACATCAATGTCCAAAATTTAAATAAATAAAAATATATTTATTTCCATATTCTTTTTCAACCCTACAGGGAGCCACTGCAGAATGGCTAAAGAGCTGCATGCAGCTCCAGAGCCGCGGGTTGCCGACCCCTGTCTGAACTAAACATTAAATACAACTTAATTTCTCACTCAGAAAATATTCCTAATTGAGAAAATATTTTCACTGGCACAGTGCCTAACTTCAGTCTAAAGATTCAGCACCATGGACAGGTCTGCTCAAAAGAATTTATTTGGGGATGACATGACAAACAAATGCAATGACGAAAGATAGTGACAAAAACAAAGGATGCAATGCGTCATGAAAATACAAATTACGAAATAAACAAAATACAACACGAAATACAAATGGTGAAAAATACTGTTAAGAGCTTCCCTCTCCCTCATTTCGGGTTTATGTTTTAAACTGCTGCGAGCCAACTGCGCTGACATATATCAGGAGCAAATTGCACACCTATGGGCGTGTTTGCGCTAGGATATCATCCGCGCAATATGTTCAGTGAATAGCTCGCAAAGACAAATAGAGCAAATAGCGGGCACTAATCGTGCGCAGTTAGGGGTGCTATTAGCGTGCGCAATCCATTCTTTGTGAATTCGCCCCTATGTGACTTCCTTCCCAAGCTGTCTTAAAAAATCTTATGTATAAATGTATTTGCCAGGTAAATTACTCTGTAAATGAGATCTTCTTGGTTTTGTCCTTCAATCCCAGCAGTGGAAACACTGAGACAGTTGTCTTTATGCAAGACATTAATCTGTATTTTATTTTATTTTCTTATCTTTTAAACTATATTTTTTCATGGTGCTTTTATATGTAATCTATTCTATGTATTGTCCTGTCTTTTATATGGACCCCGAGTCCGTAATAAAATCTAGATTGACTGACATCCATGAGGTGTTTAGGAATAATAAAAATTAAGAACAAAATTACTTTAAAGAATGTAAATAAAGTAGTAAACCGATCACCTCTGGCAAGCTTGTCTATGTCCAGCAGACCATCCTTGTTGCCACGGGTGATGGGAAGCATGTGGACGTCTGGACAATCCATTAGGGTTTTCTCTAGACGTTGACACAAAGATGCCCAAAACAAATTCATCATGGTGGACGCAGTGGATTATTTGCCAAAAAACTAAAGGCTACATTACAGCAGGTTACGAGAAAAAGATACCTTCATGTCGTTCATAATGTACTGAAAATAGCCTAAATCTGCCAGACTTCTTTTTGTTGTACTGTACTTGTGCTGTATAATGACAGCTAATCTAATCTAAATGAGGGAAACCTCCACTTCCTAACAAGTTGAAATAAAGGTTTGAAACGGGAAAAAAGGAAATGTTAGCTTTAGGCTAGAGCGTGTTTACTTATGTCTTACTTTCACACTAAACTCTTGAGTCTCTTCTAAGGTTGATTGATTGATTGATTGAAAACTTTATTAACAGATTGCAGAATGGGTACAATACAGTACATCTCAATACACACAATTGTTAAGGGGATGCAGACCAGAGAAAGACTTTCGGCTCTCCAAACCATGCAACGTAAAATATGATTGTTATAACAGAACAGAACAATCACAAACTGAGAAGGTTTAGTCAAGCAAACAACACATTGGATATGTGACATGTTAAAATATGACTTACTAAAGAGCAGATAACTTTGCGTCGCTCCAGATGTGAAAAGGGATGTGGATAATTATATGTACTGACCACAGATATGTAGAATAGTTCTATGTACTGATCACAGATATGTAGGATAGTGTGGTGGGAAGGAGCTTTTTCCAACTTAGGAGGCTGTCCAAGGTCAAACCTTTTTTATCCCGTTCCGTTTTTGAAACAGTTATCCATGCTTTTATGACCTCTCTCCCTCTCTCGTTTGCAGTTGGTGCAAAACGCCGCTGCCCGTCTGCTGACGGGAACGCAAAAGCGGGAGCACATTTCCCCTGTGCTGGCTGCCCTCCACTGGCTTCCTGTGCGTTTTAGGATTGATTTTAAGGTTTTACTGTTTGTTTTTAAATGTTTGAACGGCTTGGCACCGGGTTACCTCTCAGACCTGCTGGAACCCTATGTTCCTCCAAGGTCCCTCAGGTCCTCTGACCAGCTCCTCTTGGCCGTTCCAAACTCCAGGCTGAAGCTTAGGGGGGACCGTGCTTTTGCAGTGGCAGCCCCAAAGCTCTGGAATGAGCTGCCACTGCATGTTAGGCAGGCCCCCACTCTGCAGGTGTTTAAATCACGCCTCAAAACACACTTATTTGCTCTGGCTTTTGTTTTTTAAACCGTTTTTGAGAGACTGGCCTTTTTTATGTGACACATTGTACTGTTTTATTGTGTGCTTTTATTCAATTTTTATGTTTTATGTTTTATCCTATGTTTGTGGACTTGTACAGCACTTTGGTTTTGATTGATTGATTGAAAAGTTTATTAACAGATTGCAGAATGGGTACAGTACAGTACAGCTCAATACATACAATTGTTAAGAGGATGCAGACCTGAGAAAGACTTTCGTCTTGTTTCCATCAGGGTCCCCCATTTTCAATTCATCATATTCATGTCAACTTTGTTGTTTTAAATATATATGCTATATAAATAAAGTGGATTGGATTGGATAGTTCTATGTACTGATCAGTGATCACAGACATGTAGGATAGTTAGTTCTATGTTCCTAATTTATGCAAATGACATGTCGTCAGCTTGTGACTGCAACTTGTTCCTGTTTGCGGACGACTCAGCCCTGCTGGTCTCTGACAAGAACAAATTACAGGTTGAAAAAACCCTCAGCTCAGAACTAAGCAAAATCTGCATATGGCTCGCTGATAACAAACTATCATTACACATGGGCAAAACAGAGTCCATTCTCTTCGGTTCAAATAACAAACTCAGCAAGACCGACGGCTTCTCAGTTACAGTGGGTGACAATATTGTCACAAGGAAAGAAGATATTACCTACCTGGGTTCCATCCTAGAGGCAAATCTTTCCTGTGACAAAATGGCATCCAATGTAATAAAAAAAGTCAACCAACGAACTCGTTTCTTGTACCGGATCTCCTCACTGGTAAACAAGAATACCCTGAAGACTCTAGCAGGAGCACTCATTCAAGGGTACTACGACTATGCTTGCACCTCATGGTACCAAAGCACCTCAAAGGCGCTAAAAACAAAATTACAAACATCTCAAAACAAACTGGTCAGACTACTGCTTGACCTTACTCCTAGAACCCACCTCACCCCTGCCCACTTTGACAACCTAGGATGGCTTAGAGTAGACGACAGAGTACAGCAACTTGCAATGGGCCTGGTCTACAAGATACACTACACGACCAAGGTACCCATGTACATGACTAAATACTTCCCAAAGGTCAGTGAATACCACGATCACAACACCAGAGGGAGCTCCACAAATCATGTTAAACCCAGATTCGGCTCAAACAAGGGACTAAACACGTTTCGCAATTATGCCACATCAATGTGGAACGCCCTACCCAAAGCTGTAAAGGAATGTGAATCACTACCCACTTTCAAAAACACTCTCAAAAAACACCTAAGGGAGACTGCAACTCGAAACTGGCCCCTGTAAATGTCCGAACACAACCCCCGCCAACACCCCCCCCCCCCCACTCCTACCCCCCCCCCCCCCCCCCCCCAACCACCTCCAATGTACAGTCCCACCCCCACCTACCCAATCCAATGTACAGTTTCTACGCCTAATGTATATACTCTTTTCTTTCTGGACTCTTTTTGTATCACAAATACAGTACTGTAATTGCAAATCTGGTATGTCATAAATGTATAGATGTAGCAGTACTGTCTATCTGTATGTCATGTATGTCATATATGTTACGATGAATTGGAAATGGGGGACCCTGGTGGAAACAAGACGAAAGTCTTTCTCTGGTCTGCATCCCCTTAACAATTGTATGTATTGAGCTGTACTGCACTGTACCCATTCTGCAATCTGTCAATAAAGTTTTCATTCATTCATTCATTCATGTACTGATCACAGACATGTAGGATAGTTATATGTACTGATCACAGACATGTAGGATAGTTATATGTACTGATCACAGACATGTAGGATAGTTATATGTACTGATCACAGACATGTAGGATAGTTATATGTACTGATCACAGACATGTAGGATAGTTCTATGTACTGATCACAGACATGTACAGTAGGATAGTTCTATATACTGATCACAGACATGCAACTGTTAAGGTAGTTATTATGTACCGATCACAGATATATAGGATATAGTTAACTTATACGTACTTATGTTAATTTACGTATCGTAAATGTCTATCGCCGCTTACTTTATCAATTTTGATTGGAAGCTGGAATCAAAATGCTTGAATGTTCCGAGAGATTGTATCGCAAGCTTCGTAACAAAGACCTGCGTCAAGATAGCGACAACAATCGTTGTTTCCGTTAATATTCCATTTGAATATCACCAAAGCCTAAACACCACCAACACGTAGTCCATAGTAAACTATAGCTCAATACAGCAGAAAAAGCAGTATAGCATCACTTGTAAAAGGTGTAAGACATTTTAAAACATTGCCTACCTGGTGTTTGGGGCTCGCTATCAATGACGACACTCATTGTATTTCAGACTCGCATGATTCGCATCCTGTCGAGCTCCGTGCAGAATCAATGCTACGCAGTCTGCTTCTACACTCTTGAGAGCGCCCTCTGCTGACCTGGAGGTATCGTAACATCTCTCTTCACATAAGCTGAAAGCATAATGTTTCTTTTAGACTAACCACACCTGTGTGCTGTGTCTCTTAGACTAACTCAAAGAGTGTATTCCTGGGTTATGATAACATCCCATAACCTTAACATCAACCTTAAGCTTACCCCACATTTTGCATAAAACTAAATATTATACTGTAGGGCCTATACTTATAGCACATGCATGAGATGGTCTATTTTGAAAGGTAACATTCTGAAGTTTCTTACACAATAAAGAAAAATCACGTTGAGTGCTAATGTATTAGAGAAACAGAGGTTTGAAGACACTGAAATAAAATATGTTCTCCTTACTTTTGTGTTGACTTGCTGCCAGATGCCTGTTTTTGGGTTCCAGCTGAGAGGTAGGAGCTGGAAAACATAATGGTTCCATAGCCTGAAGTCTTATGTAGTACAAGTTTATAAAAATCAGACAGAAAATGAGTGTTTAACAAAGGGTTTTGTAATGTGTGTACCGCAATAATTCAGCGTGATTATTCAAAATGGCTGTCCACTTCCATTCATTCAGACGTGCGAGTCAAAACAAAGAACAAAAGTCTTCTTCTGCCCCCCAAAGATTCAGTGATTTTATAAAGGAAAAAACACCTTATCCTTCCCCATCACACCCCTGGACCCATGCATGCTGAACACATTCACAGGAGTCATTTTTACTTACTGTACTTAGATTGTACTTAGGTTGTACTTTAGATTGTATATTGTATTGTATATTCCTCTTGTAGACACGTGAATGTGTCTAACTATAATCCATTGTGCTCTAACTGTATTCCTTGCAACCTAACTGTATTTATGATAACTGCTGTGTAATCTCTTGACCCGTTTTGCCCTGGGACTCAGTGGGACAGTGTGGAAGACTATCGGCAGGGGGAGCTGGTGGGCGTTGGGCTGGCAAAGGAGACAGGTGAAGGAGAGGCTGGTATGAAGGAGGAGCTGGATACACGGGACTCTCTCTTTCGTCGAATTCCACAGAAGCAAGCAGGTGTGTCGGCGAAGAGCTTACCATACAAAGGACACGTGGGATACGGCTCCTGCGTCCAGTCCGAACAAGTAACGTCGCTGGCCAATAGGTTACCATCCCAGTATAGTGATTAGGGCACGTTGACCCCAGAAGAAGACGTTCGACAGCCGGACGGCACCGCTGACCCGCCGCGAGCAGCATTTAGAACGTATAGTCGGGAGAATCGTTTGGTCACACTGACCAGAGCTTAGCTCCAAGTATAGGCCTGTTAGCCTAGTTAGCTCACACGTCGCTCCGCCGTCTTCCAGCCCTCGGAGCAGACACCGCCGCCAGACTTCTCCGGACTTCACCCGCCTCCAACATTCTCCTAGCCGACCGCCAGTCCAGCGATTCGCCTGCCTAACGTCAGCCCAGCCAGCCCCCTTGCTATCACAGGTGACAACCACGGGACCGTACGACGGCCAACTCGCGTCACAGACATTCGTTGCGGGAGCGGGCTAGCACTCGGTTGGTACACTCACAACAGGTACTGTTAGCGCTCCAAGCGCTCTGGAACATTATCGGCGAACATTCTCTTTTTCAATAGCATGCTCTCTAAGGGCGAAGAGGATAAGGTACTTTGAGCTTGCACGTGCACCAGCAATTAAGGGCGCCCCAACTTTATTATTTTGGTAATGCCGGCATTTATAAGGTATTTTGATTTTCAGTGTGGGCCCACTCTCTTTCGTTTACTGTAATAACGTGTGGTGCATATGGCACAATTGTGATTGTAATTATACTTGTTTTCCCACTATGTGCTCCCGGAGCGTTCCGCCAATCTCCTTGGTACTTAGTGTATGAAAAGCTTATAACCCATATGGGGACTTGTGCATAAGAGTGCATGTAAAGCTTCAGTAAAAGGAGAGGCGTAGAAATGGGACCACTGTGTGCGTGTCAATTACTGGGAATGAGTGTTTAACCCCTTCCTTCCGACGAATGTGTATTACTGTTTAACCCTTTCCTATCTACGGTCTATGCATAATTGGGGCAGGTGTTCTGGACAGGTCTCCACCAGTCAACAAGGAAAGGTACTGCTTTGGGGAGAAATTATATCATCTATCACTACTGCCACCGGGTGTGAGAGGGTGTGGGACGTATTAGGGGAAGTGTGGGTGTTTGGGGAAATACTGCAGTCGCCCTGGAGGGCAAGAAGGACCAGTGTAGAACCCCTAGGTTAGTAAATCCTAGGCCCCATTCGCTCCATTTGCTAAATCCCAATTCTAGTACCCCTACACTATACAGTCAGGGACTCAGCCGGACCCAGATCTGCTGTGCTCCCACTACCTGGTGACAGTGCATATCCACTCTCATAAAGTAGGGATAATCCACCCTTCTACACTCTTTTACTTACTTTTTTTACTGTATGAAGCACATTCTCAGGGCCAGGGGCTCATACAGAACCACGCCTTTCACCATAAAGTACATGTATTTTATTGTCACAATTAATAAACAAACTTGAAACTTGAACTTGTAAGTCAACCCAACCTTGAAATTAACTGGCCGACATAGCTGATAAAGAGTGATGGGTGTCCAAATGTCCAAATCCCCCCCCCCCCCAACCCCCTCCAATGTACAGTTTCTTCCCCTTCGGATGTATATATTTTTTTATTATCTCTTTTTCTTACACAGTAGGCCTACTGTATATCTGTATGTCATAAATGTATTGATGAATTGAAAATGGGGAACCCTGATGTAAACAAGACAAAAGTATTTTTCTTCTTAACACTTTGATCGCCATGGTTAAATTCATAATTTACCATCCCTTGCCATCTCTATTTGTCTATGGAGAAGTTCCCCTTCTTTGCAGGGCTATAACTTTTTAAATTGTATTGCTAAATTGACATTATTATGGCCCATTCAATGTCCTATATCTATTGTTCAGGGTGTAGCAACGTTATACTTTTTCATTCACATATTCATACTAAAATACAGTCTAAAGTATAAGTATGTTTTTATCGTTTTCTGCAGCTTTCTCCAGACCTTGATTTATAGCCCCAAATGCATTATATTGATGATCAAATACAGTTTGGTAGCGATCGGTGCCAGATAATAAATTTCAACTGGAGGTACTTCTAGAAGTTACTACGTATCATCTGATGTTGACCGGATGGGCGGGGGGTCGTTTATAATTCCGTGGGCAACGTTATATCATTCATCTAGGGTGGGTCATATGATCATCAGAGCAGTTATTATAGAAGACATTAGAAAATATCGCTGAAACTCACCGTGGCTTCCTCACGCAGTTGGCAGATGAGCGTGGAACAGAATTTTTTCCATTATGTGATGGAGAAATGCCCGATCCATTTCCAGGTTGTATAATAGTATATACGTCCAAATCATGTTGTTTATTGAGTTAGGGCGAGCGATCTATTATCCAGTGTGTCAAGATGGAGTCGCGGGAGATATAGCGAGTGGTCGGACCGAATTTGGATGAGCACCAGTTTCCGTTTCCGGTTTGCTGTTTGGGCGATCTGCCGATTGGCCACCAGATGGCGCTCTTGAACCGTTAGAGAGTTGAGTGGAGCTCAGCAGTATATCTTAGGTCCCCGGGGGAGAAATATGATTTCGATCACAGATTTTTGAAATGTTGATATCAAAGACGTGTTACGGCGTCTTCGGCAGAATGAGCATGGCGGGGAAAGACGAGTTACGGCGTTCCCGGCGATTAAAGTGTTAACAATTGTTTGTATTGAGCCGTACTGTATTGTACCCATTCTGCAATCTGTTAATAAAGTTTTCATTCAGTCACTCAGAGCAGCGACACTGATTGGCTGAGCATCGAGTCCCTGAGCGGGTAGGAGGACACCTGACAAACCATCTCGGCGCAAAGCATCTCGGCGCAAAATATTCTATTGTCTTGTAATTGTATTAATTTGCCTTTCTTGCACCAATTTACAATCTAGGATTGTAGATAGTATTGGGAAAATGTTGATTGTCAAAGAGACAAAGCAATTTTGAATAACGTGGCTTGTCTCTTAGAATCGTCACGCTCCTTGTTTGTACCTGATGTAGTAACAGGTTTAATTTAACTTGAGCCAGTGCCGTTCAGTACAGCGTTAACTTGTCTAGTTCTCTAGTAACGATGTGTCTGTGAAACTATTATTTAATATGTACATTGAATTAATATAAAGCCGTATGACCAGGCATTGTATGGTCATAAGCCTAACCTTATATTTTGATAATAAATGGGTGTGTACCAAATCCAAGAAGCGTCTGATTAGCTACTTGCTAAGCTAAGCTATCCTGGTGCAGTTATTTTGATGCTGACAAGTTGACGTCCCACAGCCAGACACGTTACAGTGTGTGACTCTATTCCCTTCACATGTGATAATATATAATAATAATATATTGTCAATCATCATCCGTATGTCACCAGGTGCTACTCCTGGGTGGGCCGCACCGGGGGCAAGCAGGTGGTGTCTCTGAGCCGTCAGGGCTGCCTGTACCACAGCACCGTCCAGCACGAGCTGCTCCACGCGCTGGGCTTCAACCACGAGCAGACCCGCAGTGACAGAGACAGCCACATCAGAGTCCAGTGGGAGAACATCATCGACGGTGAGATCCACACCCTACACCTCCAGCACCCAATCTGTCAGCGTGCTAGTCTCTCTCTGGTTTTTGTAGTGGACTTTCCATTCTGTGATTTCAATAGTAGCTCTTTATCAAACAAATCGAGGATGATCAACATATTTTATTTTATATACTTTATTTTATATACTAGGTCTGTGTTACAAAGGATCAGATTAAACCGAATATATATATTTATTGATTGATATATATTGCATAGTATTTGTATATCGTTTGATATCCCTTGTATATTCCTTGTACATATACACGGAATATCCCTTTAGCCTAGACCAGACCATAATATTTCATTCTCCTATTGGACAGCGGTCCACAGGCGCCAGAGCCATGCCTCCGGAGTCAGGTTCAAAGTCACCGTCAAGACATGTCTGTACATGCCCGGCCTTGCCCAGGGATACGAGACAGAAATGAGGTTGGCACTAGATTGTTCGCCGTGCATATAAATATGGCGCAGGTGAATACAGAAGTAGAGTTACCCAATAAGTTGAAGCCTCACCCACGATACTCCGTGCGGTGAAGTATGGCCTGTTTGGCCCCAAATAGAGCATTGAGACCGCGTGCGAATTAATAACTGAATTGTCAGAGTTTGGCGCTATACCGTCGAGTGCGACATATTTCTATTAAGTCAGTAATAGTCTATTTGTGTATAGTGTATCGTGCGGCTAAAGTTCTACAGTGACCAGCATCACCAACGCTTCCTCGTATCAGCTAGAGTGCTTATCCAGGCTGGGCTGCTTTCATGGCGCTTTCACCCGAGGAGACCTAGACGAGAACCGTGTGGACATGTACACTGGATTAATCTACCCGACGACCGCATAGCCCTTTGCGGCTGGATTATATTTGTTTTGGTCCTGTGATTTATGGAGCGGAGAATCGCCGACGCCTACACGTGTTGGATTTACCCTGTGAGGAGCCAAGTCGAGTCCGCGCCTCAGAGAGCCTGAGGCCGGCTAGCTTTCTTCACTGTGGAGCTACAGTCTACGGAGAACAGCTGTATTCGTCTGTGGATCAAGAGGCTATTGCACCGTCTCCTGTACTTGGAGTCTCCTTAGTCATCGTTGACCAGACTCTCTACTACCGACAGATCCTCTACCCCTGCTGGCTTACAACCGGGGGGACCCTTCCAGTATCTCCCGCTATATATTACTAGTGTACCATAGATATAATTCCCTAAGATTCAGGTTGTATAATTACCTCCTGCGTAACCAGAGAATGGACATTCATTATTGATTTGCCTACGCACATTCCTTTGCCTTATAAGCGCATCCAAAGTAAAATACAGAGAAGTATATTATGTACCTTTTGCTGCAATAAATACTTAATTACCATTTGTGTGGAACCAATTCATTGTGGGAAGTGTTCATCATATTTATATATCATGTACTGTATGGCCAGTAATTAAAGTACATAAAGCGGTAGTGGTTTAATGATACCATACTTATCAATACAGTCAGGGAATTGTACCCCTCAGTTACAATTGGTCCTTCGAGCCGGAGGGTAACTAGCGTAATATTAATATAGTGGTATTAATATTGACATGGCCTATGATGAACACTCCACAAAACGGTTCTCCTAAAGTAGATCGCCCGCAGCGTAGACGGCAGACACCTCAGTACTTAGAGGATTACGTTGCCAATATACTACCTAGCTTTCTACAGACGGTAAACGCGGAAAAAGTAGATAGTAAAATTATGTCCGACCCTATCGACCAGGCTACCCCGCCAATAGAGGCCCTAGTGGGTTCTAACGTAACTGACCAAGCTCACGGTAGGGACCAGGAGGGACCCGACATGACTTTACCCCCCGCCAAGACCGAAGAAGTAGTCCCCGGAGAGCTCCAGGATAAAGACAGCCCTCCAGGGATGGAACTCTACCCGCTACAAGAAGAGGAGAGCACCCCGGAGATGGATCTCCAGGACTCGCCACAGGAGAACAGATCTCCAACGAGTACTGCCAGGAGCGGATCACCTCAACCAGCGTCTTCCCCCAGCGAGGCGGACAAGATGCTGGCACAGGCATTCCTCGCCAGCCTAGCAGCCTCAACAGAGCGCGATCGACTCCAAGCACAGACGCTTAGTGAGCGCGAACATTCTTCCATGGAAAGAGAACGCCTTCAAGCGCAGCAACGGAGCGACGAAGATCGTATACGTCTAGAGATTAGACGCCTTCAGACGGAAGAGAATATGGTAAGGGACCGGGCCGAAGCCCAGCGCGCCGCCGCCGAAGCCCAGCGCGCCGCCGCCGATGCCCAGCGCGCCGCTGCCGGTGCCCAAAGAGAAGCAGAGCGCGACCTCGCTCTCACCAAGCGCGAAGCCGAGCGCGACCGATTACAAGCGCAGATAATGGAGCAGCTGATCACCAGGGCAACACCCCCTCCCTCCGCACGGGGTTCCAGGGCCTCGTCAAGACAAGGGTCAAGGGCACCCTCCCCTACCCGATCAAGCGACCCTGAGCCCGACCACCAGAGAGAGCCTATACCCCCCTCCGAACCCCTTCCCCGACCGGTCCAAGTGAGACCCAGCTACAAGGAAGAAACGGTCTACACCGCGGAGAGGCTAAATAGACGACTACAGGATCTAGAGGACCTGCCAGAGGAAGAAGAAGAGGGAGAGGAGGAGAGTCAAGCCCGACAGCAGCACAGTACTCCACAGGACCAGGAGGTCCAGTACAGCCCAGGCTCTACCCCCGCGGCTCTGCGCTACAGACCCCCGACTCAATTCACGGGTGAGCTTGACGCACGACCAGCCCCGAGGAACAGCACCTGGATACGCGGGCCATGGTACCCAGCAGGTACCAGCCCACCAAGAGGCGTAAGAGGAGACTCGCCTAGGAGGCCTCTCTTCCAACGCTCACCGATGTGCCAGCCATCCATGGCATCATACATTGGCACACCGACGTTTCCGGACTTCACCCACGAGAACAGAGCACAGTACACGGAGCTACGAATGTGCTTAGAGACAATGATGTCCGATGTAGCTGATGAACCGTACAAGTATGCTATCCTACTGAAGCACCTCAAGGTGCCCCGAGCGCACAATATAGCGCTGGCCTATGCCACCTCTACTACCCCATACACAGCGGCTCTAGCAGCACTCGACCAAAGATATGGACGCATATGGGACTACGTAATACAAGAGATAAGGCATATTGACCGCCTACCCCCAGCCACAGACAATCGCTCACTAGATGACCTGTCTATCAAGGTACAATCCCTGGTAGGGATGCTGGGGGCGCAAAGAGAAAAGGGTATGCACGAACTGTACGCGAACTCTAATGTCGAGAGGATTTTAGAGAAGCTTCCGCCCGCCCGACAAGAGCGCTTCAGGCGGCAAAGAGACCACCGTGATCCTAACGGTCCCGAGCCATCCCTCCTAGACCTAGCCGACTTCCTGGCGAGAGAAGTCAACAGCCTACGGTTGGATACGTTCATGCGGAGCACACCAAGCTCCAGAGAGGGACCTAGGAGAGCAAACGATGGCCGCAGATTGGTGACCGTCATGCACCAATCAGAATCAGTACCGAGCAGCAAGAACCACAGTACCCCCTCGATGAAAGAGAAGTGGAAGATGGTGTGCCCGTACTGCGAAAAGGAACACTGGTTGTCACAATGTGACACATTCAAGAAGATGACCGCCGACGAGGTGAGTCAATGGATAAAGTCCAACCGACGCTGTTACCGATGTGCGCGCAGTCACATGGCAGCCGATTGCCGCTTAAAGAAGAGGTGTAATCGGTGTGACGGAGCCCACCTAGATGTCCTACACGACAGTAACAGAAGAAAGCCTGCACCCTCAAGCAGCACAAAGGCAAGTGTTATGTACATTGACCCCGCCAGCAGCGGGGGCGCCCGGGTGCTCTTAAAGGTGGTCCGCGTAACACTGAGTTACCAAGATAAGGTCATGGACACTTACGCCGTCCTTGACGACGGGTCAGAGAAGACCCTTCTCCTCGCGTCCGCTGCGGCCCAGCTGGGGCTGCGGGGGAGCGAAAACCAGATGACGATTCGGACAATAAGAAGAGATCTAAAGACGATAAAGGGCGAGAATGTCTCCTTCACTATCGCAGCAAGCGGGCAGCCAGAGAGACGGTATAGGATTACTAACGCTTTCACCAGCCAAGAAATAGGCCTGTCGCAGTACACCTACCCCATCGCCAAGCTGATGGATAAATATGTGCACCTGCGTCAACTACCTATACCGCTCATAGACGGTGCCACCCCGACCCTGCTGATAGGCTCCGACCATGCAGACCTCATCGTCCCGATTGACCGGGTCCACACAGGGCCCAGAGGCTGTCCTGCAGCAGTCGAGACCCGCCTAGGATGGACATTACAAGGCCTCCTCGCTAAGTCTCTTAACCGAACAGCAGCCACTAACTGCCTCCACTCCAGAGTGACAGAAGAAGACACCACCCTCCTACAGCATGTCGAGAGGCTATGGACACTAGAGACAATGCCCTTTAAGAACGAAAAGAAAGACATTCGTTCCAAGGAAGACATTTATGCTATAGCCCTCCTCGAGCAGGGGACAAAGAGAGTCAAAGTCAACGGAGTGATGAGATACGCAACTCCACTCCTGAGGCGAGAGGGTATGCCTACCTTCCACGCCCCAAAAGAAGCGACGGAGCGGTATCTATTGAACACAGAGCGGCGCCTAGCCAGAGACCCCGCTCAAGAGACGGTGTACCGCGCGGAGATTAACAAGCTAATCACAGCGGGACACATAAAGAAAATTGACATTAAAGAGGCCGATCAGACGACCGAATCATGGTACGTGCCGCACCACAAAGTCCACCACAACGGCAAGGATCGTATTGTGTTCAACTGCAGCTACCAGATCGGATCACAAAATCTGAATAAAGAGCTCTTGCCCGGCCCAACACTCGGCCCCTCTCTACTAGGCGTGTTACTACGTTTCCGCCAAGACAAGGTGGCCATCAGCGGCGACATCAAAGGGATGTTCCTGCAGGTGAGACTAGTGGAGGAGGACAAGCCCCTGCTGCGGTTCCTATGGAGAGAGAGGATCGGGGATGAGCAACCAGCCATCTATCAATGGGAAGTCCTCCCTTTCGGAACCACATGCAGCCCATGCTGTGCTACGTTTGCACTGCAAAAACACGTCGCAGAGGACCCAGCAGCCGATGAAGAGGTCCGACAAAGTGTAGGAAATAGTTTCTACCTGGACAACTGTCTGCAAAGCGTCTCGACGCCAGAAGAAGCCGAGGCCCTTCTACTCAAGCTCCGCGCCTCCCTGATCAAAGGCGGCTTTGATCTCAGGCAGTGGGCCAGCAGCGACCCGCAAGTATTGCGCAGCCTCTCCCCCGAGGACAAGGCAGCAAGCAGCGAGACCTGGATGGCGACCATCCCAGGAGAAGCCCAAGAAATGACATTAGGACTAGTCTGGCGCTTCAAAACAGACTCGCTCCATTATAAGCACACACCCCTGACCAAGGAGCAGGGAAGGTCGACTGCACTACCGACCACCAGACGGAGTGTATACAGAACACTTGCCAGACAATATGACCCGTTGGGATGTATTCTACCTTACACCACCAGGGCAAAGATGATTGTAAGAGCGTTATGGGACAAGGACCAGGGCTGGGACGACCCCATACCCGAACACCTTGCATCCACATGGAGAGAGTGGGAGACGGAACTCAGCTCACTCCCAGGTGTCAACATACGCCGCAGCTACTTCCCACCCACAGTGAGGTCGGAGACGTGCCAGATGGACCTGCACGTCTTCAGCGACGCCTCCGAAGTAGCCTACGGTTCGGTGGCCTACTTGCGTGCCCGAGAGGAGGGAGGAGAAATACATACTGCTTTCATCCTGGCTCGCTCCAGAATAGCCCCACGAAAGCAACAATCTATCCCGCGTCTAGAGCTCTGCGCAGCCCTAGCAGGAGCGCAACTCGCCACGTTAATCCAACGTGAACTCACCATTCCGGTGCAAAGAACAATCTTGTGGTCAGACTCCACGACAGTACTCACATGGATCCGGTCTGATTCGTGCAGATACAAGGTCTTAGTGGGAGTCAGAGTCACAGAGATTCAAGATTTAACAGAAGTAGCAAGCTGGAGGTATGTGGACACAAAACACAACCCAGCTGACGTCATCACCCGGGGAATGTCCCTGGATGACCTCACCCATCACAACCTATACAGTGACGGGCCAGAGTTCCTCAAGCTCCCGGAAGAAGAGTGGCCTACACCCACCCCACGGGAAGCGAGTAAAGAGGAGGCCGAAAACAAGAAATCTATGTTCTGTGGATTGAACACACTCGTCTCCACAGACCCCGACATAGACGATTGCCTCACCCTAGAGAGTGCGCAGCTAAAGACATTCCTGTGGCACCACCCAGAGGTTCAGCTCACTACTGACATTACAGCAGCTGACTACGAAGAAGCAGAACTTCTTCTACTACAACGAGCCCAGAGAGACTCGTTCCCCGATGAGCTAGACTGTCTACAGGGAGCAAAGCCTGTCCCATCAGACAGCAGACTGCTCCACCTAGCCCCCGAGAGCGACGCCCATGGTCTCATCAGGGTGGTGGGTGGTCGTCTGCGGAGAGCTCCAGACTTACCGGATGACGTCAAGTACCCGATAGTCTTAAACAGCCGACACAAGGTCACAGAGCTGATCATAAAGAAATACGACGAGGATGTGCATCACGCCGGGGCAGAGAGAGTCTTCGCGGAGATCAGACGTCGTTATTGGATACTGCAAGGGAGAGAAGCAGTGCGGCGCTTCCAGCGAACCTGTATAGACTGTCGTAAGTGGCGAGCGCAGCCCAGTATACCCCGGATGGCTGACCTACCTCCCTGTCGCCTCCGACTCGGCGACAAGCCTTTTCACTCCACCGGTATGGACTGTTTCGGCCCGCTGTATATAAAGAAAGGAAGAGGAACCGAGAAGCGGTGGGGTATTGTATTCAAATGCATGACCACCCGAGCGATGCATATAGAACTCCTTCCAACCATGAGCACAGACTCATTCCTTATGGCCTTCCGAAGATTCACATCGCGGAAAGGCAAACCGTCTGTATTGTTGTCTGATCACGGGACAAACTTCAAAGGCGGAGAAAGAGAGCTGAGAGAGAGCTTCCAAGCTATGGGCCCAGAGCTTAAGACCCACCTCGCTCCATCCCAGATTGACTTCCAGTTTAATCCCCCGAACGCACCTCACTTCGGTGGAACTTGGGAACGAGAAGTACGTTCAATAAAGACAGCCCTGTACGCCGTGCTTGGGGCCCAGACCGTGGCGGAAGAAGTCCTAATGACAGTCCTCACGGAGATCGAGGGAGTATTGAACTCAAAGCCCCTCGGTTACGTCTCAAGTGATGTAGCAGATGTCGACCCAGTCACCCCCAACACACTCTTGATGGGGCGGATGGACCCCGCGCTACCACAGACAATGTACAGGCCTGAAGAAGCGAACGGCCGAAGAATGTGGAGGTACAGTCAAGTATTGGCTGACAAGTTTTGGAACAGCTTCCTACTCCACTATCTACCGTCTCTACAGACCCGCCAGAAATGGGTGAAAGAGAGAGACAATTTGACAGAAGGAACAGTCGTCATGATTATCGACCAGTCACTACCCCGAGCTATGTGGCCGGCTGGCCGCGTAAGCAAAGTGATCACCGGTGCTGACGGAAAGGTCCGAGCAGCCGAAGTGCTCGTCCAAGGACGGATCTACACCCGACCCGTGGCGAGGCTAATAGAACTGCCAAGGCTCCCCGATACTATCGATGACGACCATGACCCATGACTTTGTGAACTGCCCGACCCCTCACAACAGACATTGAGTAGTGGACAGTGCGGTTAATCTGTCTCTGCTTAGCTAATTAGGTGGGACTAATTAGGGTGCGGCTGTTACAAAGGATCAGATTAAACCGAATATATATATTTATTGATTGATATATATTGCATAGTATTTGTATATCGTTTGATATCCCTTGTATATTCCTTGTACATATACACGGAATATCCCTTTAGCCTAGACCAGACCATAATATTTCATTCTCCTATTGGACAGCGGTCCACAGGCGCCAGAGCCATGCCTCCGGAGTCAGGTTCAAAGTCACCGTCAAGACATGTCTGTACATGCCCGGCCTTGCTCAGGGATACGAGACAGAAATGAGGTTGGCACTAGATTGTTCGCCGTGCATATAAATATGGCGCAGGTGAATACAGAAGTAGAGTTACCCAATAAGTTGAAGCCTCACCCACGATACTCCGTGCGGTGAAGTATGGCCTGTTTGGCCCCAAATAGAGCATTGAGACCGCGTGCGAATTAATAACTGAATTGTCAGAGTTTGGCGCTATACCGTCGAGTGCGACATATTTCTATTAAGTCAGTAATAGTATATTTGTGTATAGTGTATCGTGCGGCTAAAGTTCTACAGTGACCAGCATCACCAACGCTTCCTCGTATCAGCTAGAGTGCTTATCCAGGCTGGGCTGCTTTCATGGCGCTTTCACCCGAGGAGACCTAGACGAGAACCGTGTGGACATGTACACTGGATTAATCTACCCGACGACCGCATAGCCCTTTGCGGCTGGATTATATTTGTTTTGGTCCTGTGATTTATGGAGCGGAGAATCGCCGACGCCTACACGTGTTGGATTTACCCTGTGAGGAGCCAAGTCGAGTCCGCGCCTCAGAGAGCCTGAGGCCGGCTAGCTTTCTTCACTGTGGAGCTACAGTCTACGGAGAACAGCTGTATTCGTCTGTGGATCAAGAGGCTATTGCACCGTCTCCTGTACTTGGAGTCTCCTTAGTCATCGTTGACCAGACTCTCTACTACCGACAGATCCTCTACCCCTGCTGGCTTACAACCGGGGGGACCCTTCCAGTATCTCCCGCTATATATTACTAGTGTACCATAGATATAATTCCCTAAGATTCAGGTTGTATAATTACCTCCTGCATAACCAGAGAATGGACATTCATTATTGATTTGCCTACGCACATTCCTTTGCCTTATAAGCGCATCCAAAGTAAAATACAGAGAAGTATATTATGTACCTTTTGCTGCAATAAATACTTAATTACCATTTGTGTGGAACCGATTCATTGTGGGAAATGTTCATCATATTTATATATCATGTACTGTATGGCCAGTAATTAAAGTACATAAAGCGGTAGTGGTTTAATGATACCATACTTATCAATACAGTCAGGGAATTGTACCCCTCAGTTACAGTCTGTATTCTTTGATGGTCCGATCATCTATTGATCCATAAACTGTTTATTGTACTGGACGCTCTCTCTCTCCCTCTCTTCTTCTACATTGCGTTTATTATTTCTAATTAATTGATATACACCTATTCTCTCTCTTCCACTCAGACATGAAGTACAACTTCAACAAGATCCAGACTCTGAACCAGGGAACCCCCTACGACTACAACTGTGTGATGCAGTACGAGAGGTCTGTATAAGACCAGCTCACGCCTACAGTACTCACTTTGTTTCACCACCAAATACTAGCAGCTATTCACACGTAGTGACTTAAGAGCAGGGAGGAATCTGGGCTGTTTGTTCTTCAAGATGAGAAGATCTACTACAGTGTAGGCCATGTCATCGATGGTGCCAAGGTCCCTGTAATGTAATGGGTTTCTAATCAAACACTGAACAGACTCTAGTGCTGTTAGTAAACAGGCTGAACAGACTCTAGTGCTGTTAGTAAACAGGCTGAACAGACTCTAGTGCTGTTAGTAAACAGGCTGAACAGACTCTAGTGCTGTTTGTAAACAGGCTGAACAGACTCTAGTGCTGTTAGTAAACAGGCTGAACAGACTCTAGTGCTGTTAGTAAACAGGCTGAATAGACTCTAGTGCTGTTAGTAAACAGGCTGAACAGACTCTAGTGCTGTTAGTAAACAGGCTGAACAGACTCTAGTGCTGTTAGTAAACAGGCTGAACAGACTCTAGTGCTGTTAGTAAACAGGCTGAACAGACTCTAGTGCTGTTAGTAAACAGGCTGAACAGACTCTAGTGCTGTTAGTAAACAGGCTGAACAGACTCTAGTGCTGTTAGTAAACAGGCTGAACAGACTCTACTGTTAGTAAACAGGCTGAACAGACTCTAGTGCTGTTAGTAAACAGGCTGAACAGACTCTAGTGCTGTTAGTAAACAGGCTGAACAGACTCTACTGTTAGTAAACAGGCTGAACAGACTCTAGTGCTGTTAGTAAACAGGCTGAACAGACTCTACTGTTAGTAAACAGTCTGAACAGACTCTAGTGCTGTTAGTAAACAGGCTGAACAGACTCTAGTGCTGTTAGTAAACAGGCTGAACAGACTCTACTGTTAGTAAACAGGCTGAATAGACTCTAGTGCTGTTAGTAAACAGGCTGAACAGACTCTAGTGCTGTTAGTAAACAGGCTGAACAGACTCTAGTGCTGTTAGTAAACAGGCTGAACAGACTCTAGTGCTGTTAGTAAACAGGCTGAACAGACTCTAGTACTGTTAGTAAACAGGCTGAACAGACTCTAGTGCTGTTAGTAAACAGGCTGAACAGACTCTAGTGCTGTGAGTAAACAGGCTGAACAGACTCTAGTGCTGTTAGTAAACAGGCTGAACAGACTCTAGTGCTGTTAGTAAACAGGCTGAACAGACTCTAGTACTGTTAGTAAACAGGCTGAACAGACTCTAGTGCTGTTAGTAAACAGGCTGAACAGACTCTAGTGCTGTTAGTAAACAGGCTGAACAGACTCTAGTGCTGTTAGTAAACAGGCTGAACAGACTCTAGTGCTGTTAGTAAACAGGCTGAACAGACTCTAGTGCTGTTAGTAAACAGGCTGAACAGACTCTAGTGCTGTTAGTAAACAGGCTGAACAGACTCTAGTGCTGTTAGTAAACAGGCTGAACAGTAGGGATGGGTATCGTTAGGATTTTATCGATACTACTACTCTTATCGATACTGCTTAACGGTTCGGTACTTTATCGATACTCTTATCGGTTCTTTTTGGTTCTTTTTTTGCAAGAAAAAAAGACAATTAATTAAGAACAGAATCAACATTGCTTTATTATTTATAAATACAACTTTATAAATAAGTATTATAAATAAATATAATTTCTTCAGCAACAGCAGCAGCAATGTTCTTTTATATAACTTTATAAATAAATATAATAAATTAATATAATTTCTTCAGCAACAGCAGCAACAATGTTTTAAATGTGTCTGACTCTGAATTATAGACTTTTTATAATAAACAACAAATGCAAAAGGCTAACAGAACTGTGACACTGGTTCACCCTATCCTCTGTCATCCTTCCTCTAGCTGCTAGGGAGAAAGGACTTTGGGTGGTGGAGGGAGGTAGAGGGAGGATGTGTGGTGGCCCTGGGCTCACTGGCCTGGGACATAGTGGCTGACGCCTCAGCTTGACGATCTATAAAAAGTTTAGATTGTAGTATTTGTAGCTAAACAATTGTTTTGTTTATTAGCCTATTTGTAATAATTCATTATTAGCCTAGGCAACTCCGTATCTTGGCTTACGGTTACGGCTGCAGTGGATGCAGATGGAACACTGCGCGCAAGGCAGTCGAATACGCGCATTTCTGCACACTAATATCATGTTTTGCCAACAGATGTTTTGATAAATTGATTTGCTCGTATTGCCACCCTTACTGGCAAATGTTTTGTTGCACTTGTGGCAACGTGCATTGTCGGCATTGACCCTTGTAAAGTATATCCATACTTTAGAACGCTTCGCTCTATCCGCCATGATCACGACTCAGTGCATGCAGAGCTGCTGTCTGTGTGCAGAGCGCTATAGCACGGGGCGTCGGGGACTTTCATTAAGGAGTACCCGTATGTAGTACCCGGATGTCTATGTGTAGCACTAGCGAGCGACTCGCGAGGAGTGTGTGTAATAATTGACTCGCTGGCTGCGGCTCGCTTCTCGTGCAGAGACAGAGAGGATCGTTCGCAACTTTTAAATAATAATAATAATAATAATAATTTCTCTAGAGTATCGATAGCAGTACCGAGGACGTCAGAGCTTATAAATACTCCGGTATTTTCTAATATAGTACCGGTTCCCGTTTAAAACCGGGGTCCGGGGGGCATCCCTACTGAACAGACTCTAGTGCTGTTAGTAAACAGGCTGAACAGACTCTAGTGCTGTTAGTAAACAGGCTGAACAGACTCTAGTACTGTTAGTATACGGACCAGGAATGAGGTCGTTGACTGCTGTGCTGTAACTGAGTGGCGAGACAAAAAAAGACTAAATCGAGACAAAACTAAAACTAAAATGCTGACCTGTAGTTGACTAAAACTGACAAAACGAAAAATAAATGAAGGTGACTAAATGAGGAAAACGAAAAAGAGCATTTGACACATGACTAAGACTAAAAATAAAAAATAGCCAAGACTCAGATGTTTAAATGCCGCATGTACCCGTTTTCTCAACATGCATGCAAATTGATTGTGACATGCATTACACAACTACTTACTAAATAAATATACAGTATTTTCAAAACAGAAGTTATGCCCTCTGCCTTTTTTATTTAAACATATTGTTAATGCACATATATGACTATTCTTCTCCCACATTCCTGGAGGTGTTGTGGAAGATTCTTTTACCAACTCCAGTGAGTTTACAGAAATTGAGATTGAGATGAGCTATTCCAAAAGAAAGTTGTTTATTTCTGTGATCACAAAATCAGAGGAGCAGGTCAATGGATAGGGAAAAAAATATAGTTTATTCTGTGCACAGTCTCAGTTCGATACAGAGCGGAAGACTCTTATTGTGATGTTTCTTCTTGACTTGTTTACTTGTTGATTGTATTTTTTCCAGGTAATATCTGTAGTATTATGTATATTTAATAGGGCTATATATTTAATACAATATTTATATTATTTATTTAAAGCAAACAAACTCCAAACTACAAACTACCCAAAATGAAAGCCTTGTCACGTATGAACCATACAAATGCATTACTGTTACAATTGTGTTGTAACTAAGAGATTACCTGGGGGGGAGGGGAATAAATTCTGTGCATGGATTCTCTTGGGCATTTCCTGGTTGCTATGTATAGATAACATTCAGCCACAAGGTGTCACACTAGAGCACCAGCATGTCATTTATCCAATCAGGTGCATTCCACATGGATAAATGGGAAGTAGGGAGGGGATACATGCCTGCTGCAGGGTTTCCCATTAATTACCTAGACTGTGGAGGCCCGCCACAGTCTAATTAGTCCCGCCACAGTTGTATAATGAACAAAAAAAAAGTTAAAAAAAAGAAAAGAAAATATATATATATATTTTTTTTTTACTATTTTTTTTTTAAATATAAGGTTTGCCAATAGGGATGTATCAGTAGTATTGGCAGTTGTAGTAGTCGTAATAGTAATCCACTATATTTTTTTATTTTCTAAAAAATTAACCAGTTCAACACAGGTAACCACTTTTGCTTAATTTCTTTGATGGCTCAAATGTATGCTCTAATCCAGTGCTTCCCAATTCTCTCCTCGAAGCACCCCAGCCGTTCCATGTATTTGTTAAATTCCACCACCAGCACACCTTGATTCAACTAATAAAGGGCTAGTTAAGTTGAATCAGGTGTGCTGGTGGTGGAATTTAACAAATACATTGAACGGCTGGGGTGCTTCGAGGAGAGAATTGGGAAGCACTAGTCTAGTCGATTTTGTGTTTTGAGCACAAAGTTCATCATAGATCTAGCCTCTTTATTTTGCTCTCAAAGTGCACCAGATTGATGCATTTTACTTTAAAATGTACAAAACAAAAAGTTACAGGGGGCATTCCCCCGGACCCCCCTAGAGGGTCGGAGGTTCTCCCCCCATAGTCTCTGAAAATCCTGTGGGAAACACTGCTGCTGCAACATTAATTGTATCTATAGCACCTTTAAACAAGGTAAATACTTCACCTACAAACATAATACTGTTCTGACAATAGTAATAACAGTAATTAAGCCTGGAGGCCTATTTTCTGAAAATCTGCCTAAAATACATACCTAAGTAAATGGAAGATTGCTCCACTTCTACAAGGCCATTTGCATGTTCTTGGTATCTAGGGACATGTATGGACCTCAGTGAATGTATTCCCAGTGTCAGAAATATTGTGTCTATTACTAGGCTTGCTTAAATTGTGATGAAACAAAGGAGATTATGAATTATGATTTTTCTTTGCATCTTTGACAGTGAATAACACCTGTTAAAAATGACCAGACATGAAAACTGCCACTGAGCTCTAAGGAAATGAATAAAGGGAAGATGATTAAACAGATGGTTTTGTAGATACAGTACTGAATTCTGCCATCCGGACCCATGCAATTTGAAATATTATTATAAAATATAGAATATGAGGCCTATATAAATTACCTTATTATAGCCAACTTGCACATCTATGGATCGGGCCAAATCTACTCTTTCCAATGGCAGAGTTCAATTTGGATTTAGTATCACCAGGCGTGCATGAATAACCGGGAATGAAATCTACTGTAAATACAGTCCGCTTTTTATTTTTGCGACAGGTCCGCCATTTTTTATCTGTTTGCAGTGCGGATTGTTGCTAAATGTTCACAGAAGTTAGACACACTAACTGCACTCCAATATATGCCAATAACGTTCAGTTTTGTGATATAGTATCCCTAGAAATAAGAGAAATAAAAACACTCATTGACAGCTCTGGGTGCCCTGTGCTTATATGACTACAAAGCATCATCAGTCGGCGATTCAAAATGGCCGACCTCCACGGTAATATTATCACATTTCAAAAACTAAAATCTCACTAATAACACTTTAACCTATTGGTAAACAAAAACGTATTGCTGAAAATATACACTATGACTGCTGTTGTGACATGGTTAGGGTGTTTACTCTTGGATACATTTAAAAAAGAAACGCAACATTATGCATTATGTCATACAGTCTAGACAGATTGATTTATGGCGTGATGTCATCTGCTGACCGCACGGGTGGAAGAGGTTAACAGTCGCTGAAAAGAATACTTTCTTTCAACCTTGAGGTGAATGGAGCAAGTCTGGAAGTGGAGGGGCCTTTTCTGGAGGGCTTAGACAAGCCTTCTTTTGAAGAGGCCAAACCTTCTCTTGAAGAGGACAAACCTTCTCTTGAAGAGGCCAAACCTTCTCTTGAAGAGGCCAAGCCTTCTCTTGAAGAGGCCGAACCTTCTCTTGAAGAGGCCAAGCCTTCTCTTGAAGAGGCCAAGCCTTCTCTTGAAGAGGCCAAACCTTCTCTTGAAGACGACAAACCTTCTCTTGAAGAGGTCAAGCCTTATCTTGAAGAGGCCAAACCTTCTCTTGAAGAGGACAAACCTTCTCTTGAAGAGGACAAACATTCTCTTGAAGACGACAAACCTTCTCTTGAAGAGGCCAAGCCTTCTCTTGAAGAGGCCAAACCTTCTCTTGAAGAGGACAAACCTTCTCTTGAAGAGGCCAAACCTTCTCTTGAAGAGGCCAAGCCTTCTCTTGAAGAGGCCAAGCCTTATCTTGAAGACGACAAACCTTCTCTTGAAGAGGCCAAACCTTCTCTTGAAGAGGACAAACCTTCTCTTGAAGACGACAAACCTTATCTTGAAGACGACAAGCCTTCTCTTGAAGAGGCCAAACCTTCTCTTGAAGAGGCCAAACCTTCTCTTGAAGAGGCCAAACATTCTCTCGAAGAGGCCAAACCTTCTCTGGAGGATGATGTGCCTTATCTTAACTCTGAACTGAAATGTTTTCTAGAAGTTTTCCCTCTGGCGCAGTGTAGATTAGTTTCCTCTTCAGCCTGTGTGTTCTCACTGTACTGCTCAGGTTCTGATTCAGAAGTCGCCATGTGTTTGCCACTTGAAGTCGTTGGTGACCTGCGCTGAATGGCAGTTTTGGATTCAGCAGATTGTCCATTTGTTATCATACAATCGGACTCATCAGAAGTGTCCTTGCTTTCGGTTGTGGTTGGAAGTCTCCTCTCTTCGCACTTGCGTACATTCTTTGCAAAATCGCCATCATCACTCTCAGAGTCAGACTCGGGTAAAGGAGGACTCTGCGATAGGCTACGTCTGACATGTCCTCGCCTTCTTCATCCTTACTATCTGACTTGGAGGGAGATCTTTGGAAGCTCAAGATGTTGAGTAATCAGAACTGTGTTCAGTTTCAGAGGTACTTAGGTCCCCATCACATTCAAGGTCAGACTCAACTTCTAATGAAGGTGTCATTTGTGGCCTCGGGTTCTGATTCCTGGTCTGAATGTCGCTGTCCTCCTCTGGGGCAGAGAAAATGGCACAGTGGGCATAATTGATGTTCTTCGCCTTTAGGAAACTGTTGAAAGAGTCAAACACCTCTATGTCAGAGGAGGCAGACGCCGCTGCTAGTTTTGAGGTGGAGTCTAGATCGATGGATTGTTCACGTTGCAGATCTTCATGTTCCAACCCTTCCTCTTTAAGTGAAGCTTCAGTCTTCACCGCACTTTCACACTGTGAAGAGTTAAAGAGTGCATGTTTAGACGATTCAGTATAGGTTCAAATCTCTGATTCATAAGTCCCATGCATACTGATGTGGATACACAGATATTGATGCCGGCATTGAAGATGATACCAGGCTAAAATACTGCAGGTACTGAGGGTGATACCAGGCTAAAATACTGCAGGTACTGAGGGTGATAACAGGCTAAAATACTGCAGGTACTGAGGGTGATACCAGGCTAAAATACTGCAGGTACTGAGGGTGATACCAGGCTAAAATACTGCAGGTACTGAGGGTGATACCAGGCTAAAATACTGCAGGTAGGGTATATTTGCAGTTGTGAAGATAATCTAACTCACTTGGAGTGTGAATGTGATATATCACAGGAAACTACTCAACCTCTATATATACTAGAATAGTCAGATTTAACTTTAGTTAGTAAATATAGATAAGTCAGATTTAACTTCAGTTAGTAAATACAGAGAAGTCAGATTTTACTTCAGTTAGTAAATATAGAGAATAGGCAGATTTAACTTCAGTTAGTAAATACAGTATAGTTAATAGTCCGATTTAATTTCAGTTAGTAAATATAGAGAAGTCAGATTTAATTTCAGTTAGTAAATATAGAGAAGAGTCAGATTTTACCTCAGTTAGTAAATATAAAGAATAGTCATATTTTACCTGTTTGTAAATATAGATAATAGATGATTTAATTGCAGTTAGTAAATATAGAGAATAGCTACTGATGTGTATATGATATGGACCTACCGTATGACTCCTACAATGTGATTGTAAGGAGGAAAGATTATTCACACATCCTTACGTGAACATATTCTGTACACTATGTTCTCAGTCACTCTATAGCCATGAATGCACTCCTGTCTCTGCTCAGTATATGCTTCTGACACTATAAGGTAAACGGCCTATGATATATAAACAGCAATGGGAGATGTACCTTATTATGGATATGGACATAGACGAGACACAGTATATGCATCATGAGAACTTACATGTCCGAATTTACATGTTAAATATGTATCAAGTAATATGACTCTCTGTCTGTGAGAGATATAAAACATTACTGTGTTACGGTCTCTTCTATCCTCTGCTCTTTATCCTCTCCTCCCTTCTTCCCCACTCTATTACTGATGAAAGAGCATTTTTACTTCACAAACTGTATGGATCCATATTAGGGATTTGGGGGAAATATCTAATAGCTATTTTTCGGACAGATATTGCGATTGCGATTCAATTTGCGCACAGACACACTTCAGCTAATGAAGTAAAATGTTTATCATCATCAACTAGCCAGTTCGTTTTTATAGTGTAACGTTTTGATACTTAAATGTTAATTGAACGTACAGTAGAGAGGGAGGGAGGGAGAGAGAGAGACGGGCTCAGCCCCGCCCGCCCGCCCCCCTTTTGCTACTATTGAAACTCTGCTGTTTTCTGTCTGTGAGCAGGGTTAGCTAGCTTAGCTTAGTTAGCACTGTGGCTAACGTTAGTTTACCCCGACGTGGGCATCAGGAATGACGAGGATGCAAAGCTTGTTAGACGCATTGGAGTTTTCACTGCACATAGAAACAGCGCGGGGAAAAAAACAGGGACTTATTTTGGGTTGCAAAATACGACCAAATAGGCACATTCTGGAGCCCTGCTGTAACGTCTTCACACACAGGCGTTTCCTGAGCTGTTGTTGTTGGGCGTATACGTAGCTACCTTGGGCTACTTCTGATTGGTGAGCAATGAGAGCACAGCACTTCTGATTGGTAAGCATGACTGGCACACAAGAAAAAACCTTGAATCAGACTCGCTGTATAACGTATCCCAAATCGCAGGCTTTGCGATTTGCTAATTGCGTCATTTCAAATCACGATTTCGATTTAAAATTGATTAATTGTTCAGCCCTAATCCATATTATAATAAACAATCTTATTGAACTTTAGGAATTGTCTCCTAATCATTCGGATATTCCTTTCAATATTAGTATTCCAATTTCTATTCTTTTTTTGTATCCACTTTTTCTCCTCCTGTTTTTCTGTGTTTTTCTCCCATCCCAATTTAGTCGTTATGCCAATTCCCCCCTCCCCTTCCTGGCCGTTGCTCGCATGTGCCCCCCACAACGAACAGAACACCACCCCACCGGCTTCCCTCCCGCTGACTCTGCCAATTGAGCCAGTATGACTGCCGGCCAAGCCGGAGGCACCAGTGTCTCTCGTGTTGGTGATGAGCGCTTAGTCCGCTGCGCCACCCAGCCACCTCCAATTTCTATTCTTAATACCTCAGACCACGGATCTTGATTTACATCGAAACTAGGGATGCACGATATTGGCTTTTTTACCGATACCGATATTCCGATATTGTCCAACTCTTAATTTCCGATACCGATACCGATATCAACCGATACCGATATATGCAGGGTTTCCCCCCAAAAAAAACGGAATAATTTCAGGTAACTAATAATTTCACTGGATGCATTCAAAAGGCTTTCTAAATGTAAGCATTATCTGTGCAAAATATGATCATTAAAAAAGTAAAAATTAACATTACATATCTCTTGTTGTTGAATTAAACCAACATGCATACTTTTGACAATAAATAAAATAAGAATTGGTTCTTACTTGCTTGCCTGGGTAAATAAAGGTTAAATAAATGTAAAAAAAAAATTATCGGTCGGCCGATAATATCGGACATCCCTAATCGAAACACATCATTACAGTTATATAACCACCTGCTTAAACAGTGACTCAGGAGGTAGAGCGGTCGTCTGGTAATCAGAAGGTTCCCGGTTAGACTCCAGCTCGTCCTGGGAAGTGTGTCGAAGTGTCCTTGAGCTAGACACATAACCCCTAACTGCTCTCGATAAGTAGGTTGGCACCTTGCATGGTGGTGGCCTCCGCCGTCTGTAGTGTTTTTTAAGTTCTCCCATCGTCTTGAAGCTCTTCCCACACTGGTCACAGCAGTAAGGTTTCTCTCCTGTGTGTACCATGTGGTGACATTTAAGTTCTGACTTTGTCTTGAAGCTCTTCCCACACTGGCCACAGCAGTAAGGTTTCTCTCCTGTGTGTACCATGTGGTGTAGTTTAAGTTCTTTCATCATCTTGAAGCTCTTCCCACACTGGTCACAGCAGTAAAGTTTCTCTCCTGTGTGTACCATGTGGTGACGTTTAAGATCTGACTTTGTCTTGAAGCTCTTCCCACACTGGCCACAGCAGTAAGGTTTCTCTCCTGTGTGTACCATGTGGTGACATTTAAGTTCTGACTTTGTCTTGAAGCTCTTCCCACACTGGCCACAGCAGTAAGGTTTCTCTCCTGTGTGTACCATGTGGTGACATTTAAGTTCTGACTTTGTCTTGAAGCTCTTCCCACACTGGCCACAGCAGTAAGGTTTCTCTCCTGTGTGTACCATGTGGTGACATTTAAGTTCCGACTTTGTCTTGAAGCTCTTCTCACACTGGTCACAGCAGTAAGGTTTCTCTCCAGTGTGTACCATGTGGTGTCTTTTAAGATCTCCCTTTGTCTTGAAGCTCCTCCCACACTGGTCACAGCAGTAAGGTTTCTCTCCTGTGTGTACCATGTGGTGTTGTTTAAGTTCTCCCATCGTCTTGAAGCTCTTCCCACACTGGTCACAGCAGTAAGGTTTCTCTCCTGTGTGTACCATGTTGTGACGTTTAAGTTGTGACTTTCTCTTGAAGCTCTCCCCACACTGGTCACAGGAATGACGTCTCAATTCCTCCATGTCTCTATTGGTTGCCGGGCAGCAGGACAGGGGGTGGATCTGGGGAACAGAGAGACAGAAACATTCAAATGAAGAGTTTATAAACTGGCTGTCTAATGGCAGTCTAAGGCTATGTGTAGATGTATAATTTAAGACCTTCTGATAAACCCTGCCTTACAGTGAAATTACAGAGGTGACTGTTCAATCTCCACTGGACACATAGCATGAGGTGACTGTTCAATCTCCACTGGACACATAGCATGAGGTGACTGTTCATTCTCCACTGGACACATAGCATGAGGTGACTGTTCATTCTCCATTGGACACATAGCATGAGGTGACTGTTCATTCTCCACTGGACACATAGCATGAGGTGACAGTTCATTCTCCACTGGACACATAGCATGAGGTGACAGTTCATTCTCCACTGGACACATAGCATGAGGTGACTGTTCATTCTCCACTGGACACATAGCATGAGGTGACAGTTCATTCTCCACTGGACACATAGCATGAGGTGACTGTTCATTCTCCACTGGACACATAGCATGAGGTGACTGTTCATTCTCCATTGGACACATAGCATGAGGTGACTGTTCATTCTCCACTGGACACATAGCATGAGGTGACAGTTCATTCTCCACTGGACACATAGCATGAGGTGACAGTTCATTCTCCACTGGACACATAGCATGAGGTGACTGTTCATTCTCCACTGGACACATAGCATGAGGTGACTGTTCATTCTCCATTGGACACATAGCATGAGGTGACTGTTCATTAGGGCTGCAACGATTAGTCGACATAATCGACGATGTCGATTATGAAAAATCGTCGACGAGATATTGTTGCGTCGATTAGTCATTAAAAACAATAACAATAACAATTAATAATAAGTAACTGCAATGCGCAAATGTTCATTTGTAACTGCAATGCACTACAGGAACTGCTGGGGGCAGTATAGTTTCCATTGTCTGACTGCAGTGCATTCTGGTACTTAACGGCGCAGCCTGCAGGTAAGAACTTCACTTCAGAAGAAAGAATGAACGATGGCGGAAGGGAGAGAGAAAGACAGAGGAGATGAGATGGCGGAAGGGAGAGAGAAAGACGGAGGATATGAATTAAAAAAAGCGAGACCGAGGGCATCAAAGGTGTGGGAATTCTTTACAGATGACAAACAGAAGAAAACTGTTAAATGCCGATTATGCAAGGTGGAATTGGCATTTCACAGCAGCACCACGGCGATGCACGAACATCTAAAACGAAAGCACCCCGGAGCCACGGTGACGTCGTCGGAACATGGGTAAGTTCTAGAGTAGTTAGCCATAGTATTGTATTTTTTACGTTGGAAAACAGAACGTCTCATGGATATGGATATAATGCTTGCTATGCGAACTCTATTGCTGAGGCTTATAGAGGCTGCGCTGCTGCTGTATGTTGTAAGTAACGTTAAACAGCGCCATGCTTAGTAGTTAGTACAGGTGAGGTTACAGCGTTGCTGGCGCTGCTTCACTTTTAGTTTAGTTTGTTATGCCGACCAACCGGATACGGAAATACCTCACGTATATATCTGTAGTCACTCTGTCTGTAGTCCACAAAATAATATCCCTTAAGCGATAACTCCCTCTAGTGGGAAAACATAGATATTGCATCTCAATATTATTAATTCTAGCCTAGGTAAGGCTGACTATAATTAATAAAAATAAACTGATAGTCTGATACTATAGCCTACAAATTCTGATGATAATTAATACAGCTTTCTGTTTTTTTTGTTCTCTTTCTATTGTAGGGCAAAGCAAACACGTGTGGATGAGTTTGTCCTGAAGAGAGGCTCATGCACCCCTCAAATGGCTGGAGTCTTCACAGAGAGCATCCTCACCATGCTTGTTAAAGACATGAGACCATTATCGATGGTTGAAGATGAGGGCTTTAAGCAGATGGTCACCACATTCCATTCAGGTTACACCTTACCTTCCAGAACTCATTTTACAAAGCTCATGGAGAGAAAGTATGAAGATACTTTTGCTAAGGTTAAAATTGCTCTTAAAGCAAACAAGAACAAGATTGCCCTGACAACTGATGCCTGGACCAGTGTTGCGACAGAGGCATATCTTGGCATCACCTGTCACTTTATAAGTAATGACTGGAAGCTCAATAGCTTCTGCCTCACAACCATGCCACTCGAAGAACGGCACACTGGGACCAACATTGCTACATGGATTGAGCAGGCTGTGGAAAGGTTTGAGATCCCTCCAAGCAAGCTTGTGGCGGTTGTTCATGACAATGGCATCTTGGAGAAAAAACATGGATGGGTGTCCATCTGCTACGCAGGCCACACATTACAGTTGGTGATCAATCATGCACTGAAACAGCCTCTGATTAGTAAAGCACTAGGAGCAGCGAGGTGTCTCGTCGAGCACTTTAAAAGGAGTGAACTGGCTTCAAGCAAGCTGAAAATAAACCAGAAACAGATGGGCACCCCGGAACACAAACTTATCCAAGATGTCTCTACCAGGTGGAACAGCACCTATTACATGGTGACTCGCCTGCTGGAACAGAGATGGCCACTGACTGCGACTCTGTCTGACCCGGCAGTAACACAGAGAGGGAAACAATACCTGGACCTCAAGCCTGAGCAGTGGACCCTGCTAGATGAACTGGCCAAAGCTCTCCAAGCTTTTGAATGTGCCACTGTCTACCTGAGTGGTGAAAACTATGTGACCGTCTCCGCCCTGCCTCCTCTAGTCAGAGGGCTTCTGAAGTCCACCCACACTGCCTATGATACAGCTCCTGTGCAGGCCTTCCAGGCGGCTGCTTCAGTGGCGACCACTACACGCTGGTCAACAGAGCTTGCCATCAAAGATGATGACCCAAGCAAAACGATCATTGCATCTGCACTAGACCCACGATTCCGAAAACTAAAATTCCTGACACCAGAGGAGAGGTTCACTGTTCAGAATAAATTACAAGCTCTGGTCCTACAGTCCACTAGGAATGAAGAAGCTGTTGTTCAACTTGACATTAATGACAATTATGCCACAGCCTCAGCTGAGACAACTAGGTCTGTTTCAGCTCTCGATTCACTGCTTGGAAGTGAGTCAACAGACAGTGACACTGAGAGCAATGATCAGGATGCACGCACACAAGCGATCATTAACGAAGTGCTGATGTACTTCGGAGAGCAGCCCATCTCAAAGACAGAAAATCCCCTGTCTTGGTGGAAGTTGAATGAGGCAAAGTACCCAACCCTTGCATCACAAGCCAAGTCATACTTGTGCATTCCAGTTACTTCCACTCCCTCTGAGCGTCTCTTCTCAGCAGCTGGGAACATCGCCTCAAAGAAGCGGGCCAGCCTCACTCCAGAGCATGTCGATATGCTCACGTTCCTGCACTGCAATTTAAAGAAATTGTAAATGGTGTGTACTGTGTGTTCCCCTGCAGGAGATGATGATGATCAGACAGACACACACAATACATTATAATTACACACACGCACTCCTCTCACTCACAGTGATCAGAGTAAGACACACACACATTGGACACATACACACTCCTCTCACTCACACACAGCGATCAGAGTAAGACACGTACTAACACCACCACCAATACCACCACTACTAACACCACCACCACTACTAACACCACCACCACCACCACTACTACTAACACCACCACCACTACTAACACCACCACCACCACTACTAACACCACCAATACCACCACTACTAACACCACCACCACTACTAACACCACCACTACTAACACCACCAATACCACCACTACTAACACCACCACCACTACTAACACCACCACCACTACTAACACCACCACTACTAACACCACCACTACTAACACCACCACTACTAACACCACCACCACCACTACTAACACCACCACTACTAACACCACCACTACTAACACCACCACCACTACTAACACCACCACTACTAACACCACCACTACTACTAACACCACCACCACTACTAACACCACCACCACTACTAACACCACCAATACCACCACCACTACTAACATACACCACCAATACCACCACTGTCTGTCACACACATACACACACACACAGACTCCTCTCACACACAGCAAACAAAAGACCTAGAAGTCTGTCTGATCTGACTCATGTCATCCCCCTCTCCCCCTACAGCTGTTCCACGACGTCAGTACGTCACCCTTCTCTCCTGGTCCTGGACCAAGTTACAGCCCCATCAGCCGTGGTGCTGGGGGCAGATGCTGCTGCTAGTTATTTCTTTTTTTAATATTATTATTTTAGTAGTTATTTAAAGTACAGAGCATGTCGATATGCTCGCACTCACTGCAATTTAAAGAAATTGGTGTACTGTGTTCCCCTGCAGGAGATGATGATCATCAGACAGACAGACACACAATACATTACACAGTTACACACACACTCCTCTCACTCACACACAGCGATCAGAGTAAGACACACACACATACTCCTCTCACTCACACACAGCGATCAGAGTAAGACACACACACATACTCCTCTCACTCACACACAGCGATCAGAGTAAGACACACACACATACTCCTCTCACTCACACACAGCGATCAGAGTAAGACACACACATACACAAATTACACAGTACAGTACACACACTCCTCTCACTCTCACACAGCGATCAGAGTAAGACACACACACATACACAATTACACACACACACGGACTCCTCTCACACCCAGCAAACAAAAGACCTAGAAGTCTGTCTGATCTGACTCATCCCTGTCTCCCCCTACAGCTGTTCCACGACGTCAGTACTCAGTAGTGTACGTCACCCTCCCCTCCTGGTCCTGGACCAAGTTACAGCCCCATCAGCCGTGGTGCTGGGGGCAGATGCTGCTGCTAGTTATTTCTTTTTTCTTATTATTATTTTAGTTATTTAAACTTAAAGTACAGTGCACTACACTTCCAATTTTGTATTATTTAATTTATTTATCTTGTTAAGTTGTTATGAGTGATTGCACTTGACTCAATGCACTGACTGACTGTATTGTTCTTGACTTCAACATTTCAAATACATTTCATTTAAAGTTGCAAGATCCAAATTCAAATGTTTCATGAGTCATTATTTTAATTTGCTATGGGATCATCATGTTATGATGTTGTTATTTGGTCCTGACAAGAGTCTCAAAGTCTGGGGTGATGGTAGACAAGCAACTCTGAGGTCATGCTCAATGTCCAATCTGTTCCTCTGCTCTGTCTTCAGCTGGACCAGAGCTGAGAAGCCACTTTCACAAAGATAGGTAGTTAAAAAAAAAATATATATATATATATATATATATATATAATAATATCATTTTTTTTCTTTTTTTTTTTTTTTTTACATTGGTTTTCGATTAGTCGACTAATCGAAAAAATAATCGGCAGATTAGTCGACTACCAAAATAGTCATTAGTTGCAGCCCTACTGTTCATTCTCCATTGGACACATAGCATGAGGTGACAGTTCATTCTCCATTGGACACATAAGTAAGTAAGATGGTTTCATACCGATCCACTCTGGCCGATATGGCATACAGCACATCCAGGCCTTTTATAAGGAACTGGGTGTACGTGAAAATGATTTTAAATTGACTGAAGTAACTACTGAAGAGGTTATGAAAAAGCTCAGTATGCTGCAGCCAACAAAAGCCACAGGCCATGACAATATTCCCACCAGATTTCTCAGAGACTCTGCTTCCATCATAGCTCCCATTGTAGCCCATATCACCAACCTCTCCATCAACCAGGGTCACATCCCGCAAGAACTCAAGCTTGCTAGGGTAACCCCTCTATTTAAAAAAGGAAACAAACTAGATCCAGGTAACTACCGCCCCGTTTCTATCCTTTGTTCCATATCAAAGGTAATTGAGAGGCTGGTATATGAGCAGATAGACAACTACCTGACTGAACATAGACTATTGTACCAGTTCCAATCAGGTTTCAGAAAATCACACTCCACTGACACCTGTTTACTGTACCTGACAGATTATATAAAACGGGAGATGGACAAGGGGAACTACTGTGGGATGGTAATGTTGGACCTGCAAAAGGCGTTTGACACGGTCAACCATTCCATCCTACTAGAAAAATTGAGAGCGATAGGCTTTGATAGCAAGTCAGCCAAATGGGTCAAGTCCTACCTGGAGGGAAGAGAACAGGTGGTAGACATCAATGGCACCTTGTCCTCGTCCCTTCCAGTGACATGTGGGGTCCCCCAAGGAAGCATTTTGGGACCTCAACTGTTTTTAATATATATTAATGACATGAAATCGGCATGCGATTGCAACCTGTTCCTGTTTGCTGACGACTCGGCACTCCTGGTCTCAGACAGGGATAAGTCTAAAGTGGAAAGTGTCCTGAGCAGTGAAATGAAAAAAATCTGCTCCTGGCTCAGTGACAATAAATTGTCTCTACATCTGGGAAAAACAGAGGCCATACTCTTTGGGTCAAACGCCAACCTAAAGAAATCCCAGGGTTTTAAAATTAGAGTAGGTGAAAACATTATTGAGGATAAAGAGGAGGTCACCTACCTGGGCTTTATTTTAAATAACAAACTTTCTAACGAAAAAATGGCACAAAAAGTTATTACTAAGGTCAATCAAAAAACCAAATTTTTATTTAGAATTTCCTCGTTCATAAATAGGAACGCTCTGAGGACCCTAGCTGGAGCCCTCATCCAATGTCACTTTGACTATGCTTGCACTTCATGGTACAGCAACATATCAAAACAAATGAAGACAAAGCTCCAGACCTCCCAAAACAAACTAGTGAGACTCCTGCACAACCTTCACTTTAGGACTCACCTAACGCCAGCCCACTTTAGCAGGCTGGGATGGCTTAGGGTTGAAGAAAGAGTACACCAGCTTAAAATGCTACTGGTTTTTAAAGTACTAAAAGAAACGGTCCCCAAGTACCTAGTAAATTATTTTAATAAAGTAGGAGATGTCCACAAACATGCCACAAGAGGAAGCCCCACGGACCTGGTCCCGCCAAGAGTCAGGACATGCATGGGGAAAGATGCATTTTTTTACTCTGCTACGGTAATGTGGAATGCCCTGCCAACATTTTTAAAACTCCTGAACTCCCCTCTTGGATTTAAATCCGCCCTAAAAACATGGCTCAGCAGCAACTCAAATTGGTCTTAAAATGTTTTTTTTATCTCTTTTATCATAACTAGGCTTTTATTTCTTTTATCATGAGTTGCTTTTAAGGGTTTGCGGATTTTCTTTTAACATTAGTTAACTGTATGAGTTGTCAGGTTAGGTGTTTTTATAATTTTTTTTTTAGAATGTGTCCTGTCAGTGTACATGTCCATTTGTGTTTCTGTGCCTTTTTATGTTCCATGTATGGACCACAATGGAAACAAGCCTTGGCTTTATTGTGTTTTATCCATTTTTGACCTGCGTTATTGACACTGTTATTGTCTTGTCTTTTAAAATGTTTTTTTTGTCATACGATTTGTGTCAAAATAAAGTATTCAATTCAATACAGAAATGCATCGAGGACCTTGTGCTGAGGAAAGAAATCTGTGTGTTTCTAAACCAGAAGCCATGGATTAACAGTTCCGTGCGTGTGGCTCTAGCAGAGAGGGACACAGCACACAGATCCAGGGACAGAGAGGAGAACAGAACAAGGTACAACCTCTGCAGTGAGATCACAGCAGCTAAAAAGGATTACAGAGTCAAGATTGAAGAACAATTAGGCAGCAATGACTCAAAGTGTATGGAAGGCACTACACACAGTAACAGACCTGAAAGGGGTCTCCAGCAGCACAGCTAACACCGCTGCCTCCTTACCGGACCAGCTGAATAGCTTTTACACCCGTTTTGAGGTTAAAAACAACACCCACCACCCCCACCCCGCCGAAATGAGCAGTGCCCTGGTCATCACAGAGGCTGATGTGTGCGCCGAGTTGCAAATGTGCAACATTTGTATTTTTTTCTAAAAAAAAAAAAAAAAGGGGGTATAAATAATTTGTTTTCCTGTAATTATTTCACCTAAACATCATCACCGGATCCTATTGTTTAGTCTTGCAATGCCATTGGCCAGGATATTTGCATATAAGTACGTACCCCCCACAAACTTCAAAATCCTTGAAGGACGAAAACTCTCTTTTTCACTGGACGGGATTCCTCACAAAAAAGTAAGTAAAATGCCTGTAAATCTTTTTGGGTGATCATTAGAATGTCTAGAACATGTACATATGTTATTATTGTGAAATATATCCCCCAAATGTAAATTAGAGCATGCTTTATACCTGTGGAGTCTTATAGTTTTCACAATACATTTATACTAGTGCCGTCAGGCGATTAAAACAATTAATCTAATTAATTACAGGATTTGTAATTAATTAATCTAATTAATCACATTTTAATCGCATAACCATTTTAGGCCTGATATTCTATATTCATATTTCAAATTGCATGTGTCCGGATGGCAGAATTCAGTACTGTATCTACAAAACCTTCTGTTTAATCATCTTCCCTTTATTCATTTGCTTAGATTTTTCAGGTCTGGTAAATTTTAGCATGGTGTTATTCACAGTAAAAAATTTTTTTTTTTTTTTTTTTATTGATATTCTCATTTGGTTCATTACAATTTACTCAACCTAGTAACAGACAGTATTTCTGACACTGGGAAATGGGAATACATTCCCTGAGATCCATAGATTCAGATACCAAGAACATGCAAATGGATCATTTAAAAAAAAAGTCTGTAAATGTTTATTCTACGTTTTAATGGAATGAATGAGATTTAAAAAAATATATATAATATTTTTTTTGTAATTAAATTTGAGTTAATTTTCATAACGCGATAATTTGCTGTGTAATTAATTAATCTAATTAACGAGATAAACTGACAGCCCTAATTTATACAGTTATGTGTATTTTCCCCACATTACATTACTATATATATAGTGTAGGCTATGTGCATTTTTACTTTAATATCTAATTTCCAATAATATTTGTAACCATTGTAACCAATTGGTATTTTGTAACCAATTGTACTCGAAGACAAATATACTGCATTAGCTTATACAATGTCATTGCCTACAATGTTTTAGCAATCGGTTTGTGCTAATTTAGCAATTGGTTTGTGGTAATTTTTCCTGTGGGGGTTGCCCATGTCATCATTGTTCATGTGAGGGGTGGTGGGGATTGCCCACTTACGACCATCCTCAATCCCTTTGTTAGGCTAAGCACCATCATCACTCCCTTTGTGTGGTTTAGCAACGCACATAGGTTGGCCAGACAGTATTTTGTGACTTGTGAAATGTGTCGTGGAATATATTATCATGTCATTATAGATTTGTGTTGAGATATCATTTTATACAGCTTGACTGTTTCAGTGTGACCAACTAGTGTAATGTGTGTGTGTCTCTTTAAGAGACTCCAAGGTACTGACATCTCCCCAGCCAGCCAAAACAATGTTGTTATTAACTCCTGTAGCTGGGAACCATTTTATTTTATCATCCTTGCAAGTGTGTATTAAACTATGTTCTGCCATATAGGCCATAAGCCACATAGCTTGTGGGAACCGCTCTGTTCTCCTTAGTAGACAGCCATAACATAATATTGATCATTCTAACCACCATCCTGGTTATTTTACATCATATGCATGTATCAACTGTGTGTTCAACGAGACTTCGTTCTCACTTCTCGGTCAGACATTTGCGTTACACTGGTCTGATTCTGAACTGGGCATTTCCTTGTATGATCAAATAAGGGAATAAATCTATCTCATTTTTATTCAGCTCTGGACTCAGAAAATTGTTATTGCTCACATTATATTATAAACTTCCATCACAAATGTGTACCTGCAGTGAGATGTCTAAACACTACTAATGTACTAAAGGTATTTCTTTATTTTAATTTCAGAAAGGGATGAAGAGGCCTGTGGAGAGGAGTCCAAAGAAAACCAAGCACCCAGTGAACCCACTGACTGCCAGACGCTTCCAGGCACAGCTTGCAACCTCTCTCATTCTGGTAAGAATCAAGTTCTGTTTACCATTTGTCATTTTAATATTTCAATGTTTGCAATATCTCAGACTTGTATCCTGATGAATCTTTGACATGTACATTAATTTATTCTGTTCTAATCAGGTGGACACTACAGTCAATACGTCAAAGAGGAGACGGCCATCTTCAGCTCTGGAAGAGAGTCCAAACCGCAATCCATGCAAGGCACCGCGTCAACATCGGCCATCAGATGTGCGCCAGGACCAGAGCATGTGAGCGGAGCGGCGTGGGGAGTGGAGCGGGTGGTTTTGAAGTGAGCGGCGGAGTGGGTTTTAAAATGGGTCCGAGCGACTCCGGAGCGAGAGCTCTCCTCCGCTCCGAGCCGTTCCCAGCCGCTCAGTGCACACGATCACACAGAAACTGATGTAATATACATGTAGTACAATGCCAAAGCAACAGGTGGCGATGTACAAACATGAAGGCCATTTTCAACCAATGAGAAGGGTGAACCGTCACTACATCCTGCTAAGTCCAAAGTAGAATCCGCCATCTTTAAATCACCTGTCGGGACCTCGGGCGAACATTTATTTTCAGTGAGAAACAAACAAAGTCCAAAAAAAAAAGGACACATTCACTGTGTTCTGCCTCATTTATTGATGAAACGAAACCAACATCAACACAATGCATCACCAAGAGCGGAGAGTTTATGTCTCTCAAAAAGCGAGAGACTAAACCTAACGCTGTTGTTGTTGTTAGCTTACATGCTAACGTGAATGGGATCGGCCATAGCATTGCGGCTAGGTTAGCTACCATAGCTTAGTACAGCAGCTAGTTGAATGGATAAACGTTATTTAACATTGCAGAATGGGTACAATACAATACGGCTCAATACAAACAATTGTTAAGGGGCCCAGGGGGTGCAGACTGTTGTAGTTTGGTCAAATCAAGCTCATTTACATCATGCTCCAAAAAAAATTCTGCTGAGTGAGCTGTGGAGCGGGGAGCGCTTGATTCGTAAATGAAGGTGAGCGGAGAGCGACTTGGGGGGGCGGGCCAACATGAGCGAATGAGAGCGGAACCAGACGTCTAGAGCGAAGAGCGGATTTCTCTGGTGCTCCGCTCCGCTCACATGCTCTGGCCAGGACCAAGTTGGACACTTCCCACGGAAGACACAGAGAGGGCGCTGCAGGAATAGTGGCTGTTCCGGGTACACCAACTTACTCTGCCACAAGTATGATGTTCGTCTGTGCATTTCAGGTGACAGAAACTGTTTCTGGGACTATCACTGCTAAAGAATTTTTCAATGCATCATGATGCGGACGACGACGATGCGGCATCGATGCAGTGACGGACCATAATCGATTATAGCCTACTAACGTTGATGTGTTAAAAGAAAAAAAGAGATAGAGAGAGAGACTTAATTTTCCAGCCTCGGCTGGACAATAAAGTTGTAACGTTAAAAAAAAATGCAACGTTGCATTGAATTGTGGGTGCGACAGCGAGGCCAACACTACAGGACACATGGCGGAACAAAGTAGTAGTGTCCAGCGGCAGCAGCTGATAAAAAACGTGCCCACGTTTTGGAAGTCAGACATTTGGGCACATTTTGGATTTTTTCAAGTCACTGGGAAGCATGAACTGGACAAAGTGTGTGTGTCGTACAAAAATCAACCACGTTAGCCGGTTTCACCAGGAGCTAGCGTCTGCTCCAATTAAGAAAACGGTAGACCCAGCCCAGCCACGAATTGATGAGACGCTGTCAACATTGCCACCCAACTCTGAGAGAGGCAAGAGAATCACCCAAGCAGTGTCTGCTTTCATAGCTAAGGATTTAAGGCCTTATTCCGGCGTCGAGAACCCCAGGTTTCGCCATCTGCTGAAGACCCTAGAGCCGCGGTATAAGCTCCCATCACAAAGCCACTTTACAGAAACAACTATACCAGCTCTCTACCGCGGAACCAAAGCCCAGGTAATGGACTCAATGAGTAAAGTCAAATCAAATCAAATCACATTTATTTGTAAGGCCCGACAACACATTTGGCATCTTAAAAAGCTGGTTTAGATGCCTGGATCGTGGCTGTGGGGCAATGCTGGGTTAGGTAATAATCACAATAAAGAGAATAGAACCCGCAGACTCATATGCTCCAGAATAAACGTTTAATTTATATTTATATATAATGTTTCGTCAGGTCCATGAGGAGTAGACACGGGAAACACGGTCAATGAAAAGTCTATTCTGGAGGATAATGCGGGTTCTATTCTCTTAACTCAGGGGTCGGCAACCTTTACTATCAAAAGAGCCATTTTGCCCCCTCCTGCATGAAATAAAATTCACCTGGAGCCGCAAAACCTATTTACCCTTAAAATGAAGATAAGACAGTGTATAACGTTTTATATATATATGTCAGTGTTTCCCTTATATGCATTCAGCAGCGGCGCAGCTGCTATGAACTAGACCAGGGGTGGCCAACCAGTCAGAGACTAAGAGCCACAAAAATTACTGTGGTACCACAAAGAGCCACACCATATACCAGCGTTTCTCAACTTTTTTTCAGTCACGGCACCCTTCATGTGTTTATAGGTCTCACCCTCTGGCCTCTGGAGTTGCTAATGTCTTTTTTATTTGGGCCTCACAGGGTTAAAAGTACCCTGTGAGACCCACGGTTGCAAAATTACAAAATCACTTTTAGCCATTTAAAAAAATAATGTTTATTTAAAAAATGTTAAGCACATGTATAGTCAATTGGTCCTGTCGTTCAGCCTCACAATGCTATTTGATAGTAATGTGTTTATATGTCCCACCCTCTGGCCTCTGAAGTTGCTAATGTCTTTTTAATTTGGGCCTCACAGGGTTAACCTCTTAAGCCCGAGATATACAGTAAAAATGTATATTTTCAGCATTACGTTTGTTTACCAATTATTTTAGTGAAATACAAGATTATAGAAATCTCAGGGTATTGAGTCGGAAACCGGCGCATATTGACAGGAGGAAGTGGCACAGCCAAAAGTGAGTGTAGTCTTTTGAAGGAAGAGACTCAGGGCTTTCGATTTTCAAAAATCTACCCTACCCAGCTCACACCAGCCCCTGTCAATCATCTGACTCCTGGATAAACTTTTTTATTTCTCTTATTTTTTGGGATTATCTCCCACAAACCTGAACGTTATTGCCATAAAACAGAACGCAGTTAGTTTCTCTACCTTTCTGTGAACGTCTTGCAAAAAACGGTGTTGCAATACGATGAAAAATGGTGGAGAAATTTACATTATAAAAAAGATGGCAGAATTCAGTACTGTATCTACAAAACCTTCTGTTTAATCATCTTCCCTTTATTCATTTGCTTAGATTTTTCAGGTCTGGTCAATTTTAGCATGGTGTTATTCACAGTCAAAGATAAAAAAAAATGTTTAAATAGAATTGATATTCTCCTTTGGTTCATTACAATTTACTCAAGCCTAGTAACAGACACACTATTTTCTGACACTGATCCATATATGTCCCTAGATTCAGATACCAAGAACATGCAAATGGACCATTAAAGAAAAATTGTAAATGTTTATTCTATGTCCTTGTGGAATGAGTGACGTAAAAAAAAAAAAAAAGTAAAAAAAAGAAAAAAATTATAATAATATATTTATTTTTTATTTATTTTTATTTATTGACGGGCAAAGAGCCACATGCGGCTCGCGAGCCGCGGGTTGGCCACCCCTGAACTAGACTATTACAAATTAAAATAAATAAATAAAAAAATATTAAAAAAAAAATATATGTATCATCATTTCATTTGGGCTGTGGGGGTGCTTAATGTAAAAGACTGACCTGAGGAACAGGCTGCAGGGAGACCATCTGGCCGCTTGTATGCGTCTCAGCATCAATGGGCCCCTACCAGTGAATTCCCCACCAAAGAGCCCTGGAGCTTTTCTTTCAAAAGCCCAGGAAAATGAAATGCTCTAAGGCAGAATGTAGCCTATGCCACTGAGACTTCTTAGGTGTAAAGTGCTGTTGTAGTGTTATGATTTGTGTATGTTAGACAGTTAGTATTTATATGATCTATTAAATCATCTATATCTATGTTCAATACAAATAGTGTACAAGTGTTGAGGCATGTCATTAATCTTGACATTTACTTTGATTACAACTACACTGCAAAAAAAAGTATCTTATCAAGTGAACATATCTTATATATTTTTTTACAATAAGTCTATATTGAGTAGAATTATCTTGAATTATCTTATCCCACTGGCAGATAATTTAGCTTTTTTTCCTGATTTTGGTCAATTTAATCTTGTTTTAAGAAAATGTTAAAATGACCAAAATCAAGAAATGAATAAGCAAAGTTATCTGTGGAATAAGATAATTCTACTCAATATTGGACTTATTGTACCAAATACAAGATATTTTCACTTGATAAGATTTCTTTTTTGCAGTGTACAAATATGCAGCTACCTGGGCCTCCAGAGCACTTCTAGTGTCAGCGGACACACCAAAAACATCCTAGCAAATTCACACACACATGACTCCATGAACATGAACATGAATAACCTATCTCGAACAATTCTAAGGTAGTTTTAAGTTATTTCTCCGGCAGCGTGCGCTAATATGGATTCCGACGGCATGTGCGCACGGCCGCACGCACAAATATGGATTCCGGCAGAGTGCGTGCAGCACAGCACCGCTGTTGAATTTATTTTCAGGGGAAACACTATGTATATTATATATAGAGACTAGAGGGATTGGAATTTATTCAAAAGCTTATTTCTAGTATGTACCTATTGTTATTTTTCGTTCGGTCTCAAGTGTCGGAGAGGAGACGGGCAGAAATGACAGCTGGCAACAAATCCATTCTGAATAAGAGACAACGGACCCAGTACTTTGTTGGTGGTGTGAAAATATGCCTACAAACATTAAATATCTTTGGAACCGTTTGTATTCAATTATATCTGAATCGGGAGATTATCTTCTGTCAAAATTTTAAGTGCATCTCTCCGTGCATAAAGGCTGGCTGTACAGTGGGCATAGAATATGGCATATATTATTGAAATAATTGTAATGAACACATCTATTTCTATATTTAATATAATTTCATATATACTCAAGTGCGCCGTCGGACAGATTCAGCCGTCAGACGTGCGTAATGGAGAGAGGAGCTCTTGTGGAGAGAACTAGGTCACAAGGTTGCCCTGACGACAGGCAGCTGGACTGCCCTGACGACCGAAAGCTATGTTACCGTCACTTGCGGGGGGATTCCCCGGCTGGCAGAGCTGGCAAAGTCTGCGACATCGGTACCATCCGAGTGAGTGTGTTTGGACTGATTGTGACCAGGCTGCATGCGCTCATGTCTGACACCCCGGGACCATGTGAGTCAGCTGAGACAGGCTATTTATGTTCCATTAGGCTATCTTGTTGCAAAATAATAATAATAATAGCCTCATTGAAAATACTCTTGGTGCTTAGTACAGATGGTTATTTTCAGCGTTTATATGCGCTTATCTGTTATTTATTATCTGTTATATATTCTATTATCTGTTACATTTTCGTTGACATAAGTCGATTTTTCATTTTTGTTTATTTATGAAGTTAATATAAAACCGTGTTTAGAAATATTTTTAGTTCGTTAAATACATGCTTTCGATAATTTTTTGTGGGAATGACGTTTTTTTGTTTTGTTGCTAATTTCTCGCCACATATCAAGCAGGTACGCCCGCATCGTTAGTAGTGAAAGCTAATTAATCTGTCCTCGCTTAATTAAACCCTCTACTTAATGTTTTGGGGATTTATCCATGGTTAGCTTATTGGGGGGTTGGAAACTTAGGCTACGTTTAGACGGAGAGAGTCTGAACAGAAACCGCAAAAGTCGTCTTTCGGTTTCACTTTTAATGTTGCGTTTAGACTATCGTTTTGGGATGGAATTCTCCGTGCAGACGAGGCTGTAACGACTCCAGACGACTGAGCCCCGCTGTCACACGATTGGCGCATATGTCACATGACGTGCTGTGAAGACCCGCCCTACTCTGCCTCTGATTCGCAGACTGTGGGTGGGGAATGTGATTGGACCAAAGCAGAGTCACTCACAGACAGTGGGTCCAGTCACGCCGCAGGACAGATTCTTGTGTATTTAAAAGTACTGCCAATGTAGCCTTCAGGTGATCGCCATGGATAGAATCAGACATGCTTTGTTTACGCTTCTAGGCTACTGGCGCATGCCTGTGATGTAAGCAGTACACGCGACGAGAGCCTTGACAACCCTTTCGTCATCGTTTTATGCGGTTTGACAGTTTAGATGAGCGCGCAAAGGTTTATCGTTTCTAGGAATTCCACCCTGGAAGGTAGTCTCACTTTTTTGCGGTTTCACCCCGTAAAAACACAGTTTCCGTATAAACGAAAGGCACATCGGAAAAATATTTTTGCGGATTCACCTGCTAGCGTTTCCGTCTAAACGGGGCCTTAGCCACCTGCAGACGGCAGGGAGAGGCGCGGGGTGTTACATATATTTTAGTAGATGAAATATTAAACACTTTAAAATTTCAGTTCACAGTATCACATCAATGTCCAAAATTTTAATAAATTAAAATATATTTATTTCCATATTCTTTTTCAAACCTACAGGGAGCCACTGCAGAATGGCTAAAGAGCCGCATGGCCGCGGGTTGCCGACCCCTGTCTGAACTAAACATTAAATACAACTTCATTTCTCACTCAGAAAATATTCCTAAATGAGAAAATATTTTCACTGGCACAGTGCCTAACTTCGGTCTAAAGATTCAGCACCATGGACAGGTCTGCTCAAAATAATTTTTTGGGGATGACATGACAAACGAAAGATAGGGACAAAAACAAAGGATGCAATGCGTCATGAAAATACAAATTACGAAATAAACAAAATACAACACGAAATAGAAATGGTGAAAAATACTGTTAAGAGCTTCCCTCTCCCTCATTTCGGGTTTATGTTTTAAACTGCTCCGCAAGCCAACTGCGCTGACATATCAGGAGCAAATTGCACACCTATGGGCGTGTTTGCGCTAGGATATCATCCGCGCAATATGTTCAGTGAATAGCTCGCAAAGACAAATAGAGCAAATAGCGGGCACTAATCGTGCGCAGTTAGGGGTGCTATTAGCGTGCGCAACCCATTCTTTGTGAATTCGCCCCTATGTGACTTCCTTCCCAAGCTGTCTTTTCTTTTTCCCCCTCCATTTTCCTCCGATTTTCTCCCATCCCAATGTTAGTCGTATGCCAATTCCCAATCCCTTCCTGGTCGCTGCACACTTACCCCCCACAGTCAGATCATCTGGGAGAGTGGAGGCTATCACGTGCTTCCTCCGACACACGTCCAGCCAATCAACCGCTTCTTTTCACCTGGCAGCGCGGATCCTCCCTGAGAGGGCGTAGCGTGTGGAAGGATCACACTATCCCACTCAGGTCCTATCCGCGCTTAGCAGGCGCCCCGACCGAACTGTAAGAGTCGCTGTTTACAACGACCCGGACCCACCCCGCCAGCTTCTCCCACCCTCTAATACAGCCAATTGTATTAGTGTGAACGGCCAGCCAAGCTGGTGACAACCCCGGAGCTGTGAGGTGGATTCGAACAGGCGAATACAGCTCTCAGCTTCGGGGTTGGTGACGAACGCAATCTCCGCTACGCCACCTAACCGCCCCTTCCCAAGCTGTCTTAAGAAATCTTATGTATAAATGTATTTGCCAGGTAAATTACTCTGTAAATGAGATCTTCTTGGTTTTGTCCTTCAATCCCAGCAGTGGAAACACTGAGACAGTTGTCTTTATGCAAGACATTAATCTGTATTTTATTTTATTTTCTTATCTTTTAAACTATGTTTTTTCATGGTGCTTTTATATGTAATCTATTCTATTGTCCTGTCTTTTATATGGACCCGAGTCCGTAATAAAATGTAGATTGACTGACATCCATGAGGTGTTTAGGAATAATACAAATTAAGAACAAAATGACTTTAAAGAATGTAAATAAAGTAGTAAACCGATCACCTCTGGCAAGCTTGTCTATGTCCAGCAGACCATCCTTGTTGCCACGGGTGATGGGAAGCGTGTGGACGTCTGGACAATCCATTAGGATTTTATCTAGACGTTGACACAAAGATGCCCAAAACAAATTCATCATGGTGGACGCAGTGGATTATTTGCCAAAAAACTAAAGGCTAAATTACAGCAGGTTAAGAGAAAAAGCTACCTTCATGTCGTTCATAATGTACTGAAAATAGCCTAAATCTGCCAGACTTATTTTTGTTGTACTGTACTTGTGCTGTATAATGACAGCTAATCTAATCTAAATGAGGGAAACCTCCACTTCCTAACAAGTTGAAATAAAGGTTTGAAACGGAAAAAAGGGAAATGTTAGCTTTAGGCTAGAGCGTGTTTACTTATGTCTTACTTTCACACTAAACTCTTGAGTCTCTTCTAAGGTTGATTGATTGAAAACTTTATTAACAGATTGCAGAATGGGTACAATACAGTACATCTCAATACACACAATTGTTAAGGGGATGCAGACCAGAGAAAGACTTTCGGCTCTCCAAAACCATGCAACGTAAAATATGATTGTTATAACAGAACAGAATAATCACAAACTGAGAAAGTTTAGTCAAGCAAACAACACATTGGATATGTGACATGATAAAATATGACTTACCAAAGAGCAGATAACTTTGTGTCGCTCCAGGTGTGAAAAGGGATGTGGATAATTATATGTACTGACCACAGATATGTAGAATAGTTCTATGTACTGATCACAGACATGTAGGATAGTTATATGTACTGATCACTGACATGTAGGACAGTTCTATGTACTGATCACAGACATGTAGGATAGTTCTATGTACTGATCACCGACATGTAGGATAGTTATATGTACTGATCACAGACATGTAGGATAGTTCTATGTACTGATCACAGACATGTAGGATAGTTCTATGTACTGATCACAGACATGTAGGATAGTTCTATGTACTGATCACAGACATGTATGATAGTTCTATGTACTGATCACAGACATGTAGGATAATTATATGTACTGATCACAGACATGTAACTGTTAAGGTAGTTATTATGTACCGATCACAGATATATAGGATATAGTTAACTTATACGTACTTATGTTAATTTACGTATCGTAAATGTCTATCGTCGCTTACTTTATCAATTTTGATTGGAAGCTGGAATCAAAATGCTTGAATGTTCCGAGAGATTGTATCGCAAGCTTCGTAACAAAGACCTGCGTCAAGCTAGCGACAACAATCGTTGTTTCCGTTAATATGTCCATTTGAATATCACCAAAGCCTAAACACCACCAACACGTAGTCCATAGTAAACTGTAGCTCAATACAGCAGAAAAAGCAGTATAGCATCACTTGTAAAAGGTGTAAGACATTTTAAAACATTGCCTACCTGGTGTTTGGGGCTCGCTATCAATGACGACACTCATTGTATTCCAGACTCGCATCCTGTCGAGCTCCGTGCAGAATCAATGCTATCCAGTCTGCTTCTACACTCTTGAGAGCGCCCTCTGCTGACCTGGAGGTATCGTAACAACTCTCTTCACATAAGCTGAAAGCATAATGTTTCTTTTAGACCAGACCTGGGCATTGTACGATCCGGCCCGCGGGATGATTCTGACCGACCCGCGAAAGATTATGTGATAATAAAAAAAAAAAAAAAAAAAAGGTAATAATAATAATATTTTTTTTTCTTTTTTTTTTACTTTTTTCTTTTCATGTCAACGTTCACACACACAATATACGTTTAGGAGACATGCTCTGAAGATGTTGGTTCTCTTTGGATCCACCTACATATGTGAACAGACATTCTCAGTCATGACGTTTACCAAGTCCAGGTACAGATCCTCTCTCACTGATGAACATCTGGCAGCTGTGCTTCGCATCTCCACCTCAGACATGCAACCTGACTTTGATGGACTTGTTAAAGCTCAACAGAGACTGGATTTCTCACACTGAATGAAAAAAAAGAACTGAAGAACGCTAAAATGTGGAAATATAACAAGCGAAATGGGACACTTGATATTTTTTTTTCTTTTTTTTGCACAGTTCTGAAAACATTAAATGTTTAATATAGGCATGTAAAGTAAAAAAGGCTACAAAACTGTGACACTTTTCTTTACACAGTTCAGTGACATGTCTTGTTTATTTTTGCTATAAGATGATGTGATGTCTTTAGAAAGCTAAGAAAATCCTTGTTTCAATAGTATATGAAACTCAAAATGCCCTTTGTTATTAATGTTTCACATTTTGTTTATCATTTTGGAAATAAATTCTATTTGAATAAATTATATTTTTGAAAGCTAACCTCACCTTTTAATTGCCAAATAATAACATACACTCTTACCAGGGGTCAGAACAATGCCATTTACTGCTTTTTATATAGAAATAAAATGTATATTATGCATAATTGAGTTTGGAATTTTGGCCCGGCCCCCCAACATATTTTCAGTTGCTCATTCGGCCCCCTGGGAAAAATAATTGCCCACCCCTGTTTTAGACTAACCACACCTGTGTCTCTTAGACTAACTCAAAGAGTGTATTCCTGGGTTATGATAACATCCCATAACCTTAACATCAACCTTAAGCTTACCCCACATTTTGCATAAAACTAAATATTATACTGTATTCTTATAGCACATGCATGAGATGGTCTATTTTGAAAGGTAACATTCTGAAGTTTCTTACACAATAAAGAAAAATCACTTTGAGTGCTAATGTATTAGAGAAACAGAGGTTTGAACACACTGAAATAAAATATTTTCTCTTTACTTTTGTGTTGACTTGCTGCCAGACAGGGGCGTAGCTGGGGGGGGGGGGGGGGGGGCTTAGGATGATTCCAAGGGCCCAGCACTGGGGGGGGGGGGGGGGGGGGGGGGCCAAAAAAAATTATATATATATATATTTTTTTACTAGACATCACTCAGGTGTACACCTGGAGACACAACCAGGTCCTAAGACGACTGGCAATCACCCTGGAAGGAAGGAGAACTACCAACAATGCCCTCCCTCCCCCAATGCCTAGACACTCAAACACCACTTCTTTTGTAAGAGCAGGACAGCTCCCAGCAAAGACATCTGCAAGAGTAGAGGCAACCCTCCTGGACATTGCCCGGGATTGGAGAATGCAGGTTGACTTGGACCAGAAACTAATCTTTCCGCCTGAGATAATTACAACTAACCTCAGGCCGGACCTGGTCTTGTGGTCAACCTCCCAGAAGTCTGTATTCATTGTGGAACTAACTGTACCATGGGAGGCTGCAGTTGGTGAAGCATATGAACGTAAACGACTGAAGTACTCCGAAATAGCAGCCGAGGCAGAACAACGCGGCTGGCGTGCCCAGGTGCTTCCGGTGGAGGTTGGTTCTAGAGGCTTTGTTGCCATGTCCACAACCAAGCTTCTTAAGGGGATGGGAGTGCGAGGACGGGCATTCCGACAAGCTGTCAAAACACTGTCAGAGGCTGCCGAACGAAGCAGCAGATGGCTATGGATTAAGAGAAAGGACCCCAATTGGGCTGCAAAATGACCATCGAGGGGTAAAAGCAGAGGGGGGCACACCTGGGACGCCAGGTGTTGCCGTTGAGCCCTTCGGAGGTGTCGTGGGCCTGTCAACGAAACACCAATGAAGGAGGGTGCCCACCTGAAGACCCCAGTGAAGCTTTTACCACTACCCCATTCAAAAAAGTGCTGATTATCTAAGGGATTGTAATATCTAGTCCTATAAGCTCAACTAATTTATGCTCTCATTGATACTATGTTTGTTTCTGAAGTGTGTGTGTGTGTGTGTGTGTGTGTGTGTGTGTGTGTGTGTGTGTGTGTGTGTGTGTGTGTGTGTGTGTGTGTGTGTGTGTGTGTGTGTGTGTGTGTGTGTGTGTGTGTGTGTGTGTGTGTGTGTGTGTGTGTGTGTGTGTGTGTGTGTGTGTGTGAGAGAGATATATAGAGAGAGAGGGGGGGCTTTGGTAGAGTATTGCATTGGTCCATTCATTGAAGATGAACGCAATGCGACATCCTTTACTAGGCTCACCCACCAACAGTGCAGGTGCTGAACTGCTGATCCGAATGTATAGGTAAAATCCACATTATGCGTTTTCATCAATAAATAAATGACCACAAAAAAAATTCTCTCGCGCGGGCTCGCATTCACTGGGGGCCTACAAATACATTCTTTCATGGGGCCCAGAATCTACAGCTACACCCCTGCTGCCAGATGCCTGTTTTTGGGTTCCAGCTGAGAGGTAGGAGCTGGAAAACATAATGGTTCCATAGCCTGAAGTCTTATGTAGTACAAGTTTATAAAAATCCGACAGAAAATGAGTGTTTAACAAAGGGTTTTGTAATGTGTGTACCGCAATAATTCAGCGTGATTATTCAAAATGGCTGTCCACTTCCATTCATTCAGACGTGTGAGTCAAAACAAAGAACAAAAGTCTTCTTCTGCCCCCCAAAGATTCAGTGATTTTATAAAGGAAAAAACACCTTATCCTTCCCCATCACACCCCTGGACCCATGCATGCTGAACACATTCACAGGAGTCATTTTTACTTACTGTACTTAGATTGTACTTAGGTTGTACTTTAGATTGTATATTGTATTGTATATTCCTAACTATAATCCATTGTGCTCTAACTGTATTCCTTGCGACCTAACTGTATTTATGATAACTGCTGTGTAATCTCTTGACCCATTTTGCCCTGGGACTCAGTGGGACAGTGTGGAAGACTATCGCCAGGGGGAGCTGGTGGGCGTTGGGCTGGCAAAGGAGACAGGTGAAGGAGAGGCTGGTATGAAGGAGGAGCTGGATACACGGGACTCTCTCTTTCGTCGAATTCCACAGAAGCAAGCAGGTGTGTCGGCGAAGAGCTTACCATACAAAGGACACGTGGGATACGGCTCCTGCGTCCAGTTTGAACAAGTAACGTCGCTAGCCAATAGTTTATCATCCCAGTATAGTGATTAGGGCACGTTGACCCCAGAAGAAGACGTTCGACAGCCGGACGGCACCGTTGACCCGGCCGCGAGCAGCGTTTAGAACGTATAGTCGGGAGAATCGTTTGGTCACACTGACCAGAGCTTAGCTCCAAGTATAGGCCTGTTAGCCTAGTTAGCTCACACGTCGCTCCGCCGTCTTCCAGCCCTCGGAGCAGACACCGCCGCCAGACTTCTCCGGACTTCACCCGCCTCCAACATTCTCCTAGCCGACCGCCAGTCCAGCGATTCGCCTGCCTAACGTCAGCCCAGCCAGCCCCCTTGCTATCACAGGTGACAACCACGGGACCGTACGACGGCCAACTCGCGTCACAGACATTCGTTGCGGGAGCGGGCTAGCACTCGGTTGGTACACTCACAACAGGTACTGTTAGCGCTCCAAGCGCTCTGGAACATTATCGGCGAACATTCTCTTTTTCAATAGCATGCTCTCTAAGGGCGAAGAGGATAAGGTACTTTGAGCTTGCACGTGCACCAGCGATTAAGGGTGCCCCAACTTTATTATTTTGGTAATGCCGGCATTTATAAAGTATTTTGATTTTCAGTGTGGGCCCACTCTCTTTCGTTTACTGTAATAACGTGTGGTGCATATGGCACAATTGTGATTGTAATTATACTGGTTTTCCCACTGTGTGCTCCAGGAGCGTTCCGCCAATCTCCTTGGTACTTAGTGTATGAAAAGCTTATAACCCATATGGGGACTTGTGCATGAGAGTGCATGTAAAGCTTCAGTAAAAGGAGAGGCGTAGAGCTGCTCCACGCGCTGGGCTTCAATTACTGGGAATTACTGGGAATGAGTGTTTAACCCCTTCCTTCCGACGAATGTGTATTACTGTTTAACCCTTTCCTATCTACGGTCTATGCATAATTTGGGCAGGTGTTCTGGACAGGTCTCCACCAGTCAACAAGGAAAGGTACTGCTTTGGGGAGAAATTATATCATCTATCACTACTGCCACCGGGTGTGAGAGGGTGTGGGACGTATTAGGGGAAGTGTGGGTGTTTGGGGAATTACTGCAGTCGCCCTGGAGGGCAAGAAGGACCAGTGTAGAACCCCTAGGTTAATAAATCCTAGGCCCCATTCGCTCCATTAGCTAAATCCCAATTCTAGTACCCCTACACTACAGTCAGGGACTCAGCCGGACCCAGATCTGCTGTGCTCCCACTACCTGGTGACAGTTCATATCCACTCTCATAAAGTAGGGATAATCCACCCTTCTACACTTTTACTTACTTTTTTTACTGTATGAAGCACACTCTCAGGGGCTCATACAGAACCACGCCTTTCACCGTAAAGTACATGTATTTTATTGTCACAATTAATAAACAAACTTGAAACTTGAACTTGTAAGTCAACCCAACCTTGAAATTAACTGGCCGACATAGCTGATAAAGAGTGATGGGTGTCCAAGTGTCCAAATCCCCCCCCCCACCCAAACCCCCTCCAATGTACAGTTTCTTCCCCTTCGGATGTATATATTTTTTTATTATCTCTTTTTATTACACAGTAGGCCTACTGTATATCTGTATGTCATAAATGTATTGATGAATTGAAAATGGGGAACCCTGATGTAAACAAGACAAAAGTATTTTTCTGGTCTGCATCCTCTTAACAATTGTTTGTATTGAGCCGTACTGTATTGTACCCATTCTGCAATCTGTTAATAAAGTTAATAAAGAGCAGCGACACTGATTGGCTGAGCATCGAGTCCCTGAGCGGGTAGGAGGACACCTGACAAACCGAGGCTGAGTTTCACTAAAGCATCTCGGCGCAAAATATTCTATTGTCTTGTAATTGTATTAATTTGCCTTTCTTGCACCAATTTACAATCTAGGATTGTAGATGGTATTGGGAAAACGTTGATTGTCAAAGAGACAAAGCAATTTTGAAGAACGTGGCTTGTCTCTTAGAATCGTCACGCTCCTTGTTTGTAACTGATGTAGTAACAGGTTTAATTTAACTTGAGCCAGTGCCGTTCAGTACAGCGTTAACTTGTCTAGTTCTCTAGTAACGATGTGTCTGTGAAACTATTATTTAATATGTACATTGAATTAATATAAAGCCGTATGACCAGGCATTGTATGGTCATAAGCCTAACCTTATATTTTGATAATAAATGGGTGTGTACCAAATCCAAGAAGCGTCTGATTAGCTACTTGCTAAGCTAAGCTATCCTGGTGCAGTTATTTTGATGCTGACAAGTTGACGTCCCACAGCCAGACACGTTACAGTGTGTGACTCTATTCCCTTCACATGTGATAATATATAATAATAATAATATATTGTCAATCATCATCCGTATGTCACCAGGTGCTACTCCTGGGTGGGCCGCACCGGGGGCAAGTAGGTGGTGTCTCTGAGCCGTCAGGGCTGCCTGTACCACAGCACCGTCCAGCACGAGCTGCTCCACGCGCTGGGCTTCAACCACGAGCAGACCCGCAGTGACAGAGACAGCCACATCAGAGTCCAGTGGGAGAACATCATCGATGGTGAGATCTACACCCTACACCTCCAGCACCCAATCTGTCAGCGTGCTACAGTCTCTCTCTCTGGTTTTTGTAGTGGACTTTCCATTCTGTGATTTCAATAGTAGTTCTTTATCAAACAAATCGAGGATGATCAACATATTTTATTTTATATACTTTATTTTATATACTAGGTCTGTATTCTTTGATGGTCCGATCATCTATTGATCCATAAACTGTTTATTGTACTGGACCCTTTGCGTTAATTATTTCTAATTAATTGATATACACCTATTCTCTCTCATCCACTCAGACATGAAGTACAACTTCAACAAGATCCAGACTCTGAACCAGGGAACCCCCTACGACTACAACTGTGTGATGCAGTACGAGAGGTCTGTACAAGACCAGCTCACGCCTACAGTACTCACTTTGTTTCATCACCAAATACTAGCAGCTATTCACACGTAGTGACTTAAGAGCAGGGAGGAATCTGGGCTGTTTGTTCTTCAAGATGAGAAGATCTACTACAGTGTAGGCCATGTCATCGATGGTGCCAAGGTCCCTGTAATGGGTTTCTAATCACACACAAGATACTTGTGCCTCTTGATAAGGATAAGCGCTAAGTGAATAAACCCACTTCCAATGCCAAAAGTCTAACATGCCTATAAATACTTATACTATGGAATTATACAAAACAAATGTATTATGTAAGGGATCAGGGCCGCCTCAGGGGGTGTGCGAGCAGTGCGGTCGCACAGGGCCTCGCGGGAAGGGGGGCCTCGCAATTTTTTTTTTTTTTTTTATATTTTTTTTATTATTATTATTATTATTTTTTTTTTTTTTGCGAGGCCCCCCTTCCCGCAAGGCCCTTTTTCATCACAGACCTAAAATCTAGTTTTGCTTATATGCTTATATATTTCACATTAGACACGTTTGTAGAATGTGTCTGACTTGTTCCTGGGTCTGCAGTCCTGCTCAGCCTCTGGGGTTCTGCAGCAGACATACTATTGGTTTCAACGAAGGGAGTGGTTTTACTTACATCATGTGTAGTACGCCGGCGTGAGTCAGCTGCGTTTGACTATTTCGCGCGTGCAGCTTTTGACTATTATGCTTAGTTATGCCAGCCAAGACGAAGAAAGAGGTCGGTCATTATCAGTCGGTCGGTCACCAAGGAACGTTGACGAAAGGCCTCTCGCTAGCGGGACAAATGGCCGGAGCCTTGTCATGGTATAGCCATGATGATGTCGGCTAGTAGCTAGCTTAGCTAAAGGCTAACTAGCGTTAGCTAACCTATTCAGAGGAGCGAGGCGAGGCGAGTGGATGTCTTTTCAAAAGAAGGAGAAGAGAACTTGTGAGCAGATAAATCTGTTAGGCAGCAATACGCCGAAAGGTGTCCAGTCTGCCGGAAAGTACTCGAAGAAGAAGAAGAAGAAATTACACCGTGGGCCAAGAAAGTCTCCTTCCAACTTTACCATTGGCGCCGCGTTGATACTGCGTTATGGTGAGTCAACCTATGATTATATTCCCGCCGTGGACCTGACCTATCTCTCTTTCTCTCTCTCTGGAGCCAAACTGGTCGACTAGCTAATATAGTACTACTAGTAGCTAACGGTGTGTGCCTGGTGAGAGCACCTGGCTGTATGTAGCCGCATAGCTTGCAGAACGCAGAAGCAAGCTATGCGGCTACATACAGCCAGGTGCCTGATTGAGCTAACTGTTAGCCAGTTAGCTGTTTAGCGTCAGCTGGGAACGTTCGTTTGATGCTATCAGTTAGCCTTGAGAATAGCAGGCCCTGGCACTCTGACTACGACATCATCTTTGACAGAAGATGTAGTCGGGCCTGCACCATGACAAGGCTCTGGCCATAGCTTATTTGTCCCGACAGCGAGAGGCCTTTCGTCAACGTGGAGACCTGTGTTGCGGCCTTTCGCCCTGCGTTCCTCGTGCAGGTAAGATGTCATGACATTACCCCACTCTTCCTTCCTTCCCCTCCCGAATGTTTTGTTAATAACGATGTTTTTTTTAAATCTCGCACAGGGCCTCGCATTTCTCCCAGGCGGCCCTGTAAGGGATAATGTATAGCTACGAGGTCATTGTCGCAAAATAATTGACCGATACTGCGTTCTGGAACACAGAGGCGCAGCCGAGGTGTTCTAAACGCAGTGAAGGTCAATTATTTTGTGACAATGACAGAGTATAGCTATACATTATCCCGCTTATTACAGCACAGTTGTTCTGTTGCTCCTCGCCGGCAGGTGTGTGGTCTGATTGCACCTGATGTAGTGCAGCTGTAAAGCTTAGCTTTCGTGACTGCGATCAAAATGCTTGATTGTGATTGGTCAATAGCACACCCTACACCTCCAGCACCCAATCTGTCAGCGTGCTACAGTCTCTCTCTCTGGTTTTTGTAGTGGACTTTCCATTCTGTGATTTCAATAGTAGTTCTTTATCAAACAAATCGACGATGATCAACATATTTTATTTGATATACTTTATTTTATATACTAGGTCTGTATTCTTTGATGGTCCGATCATCTATTGATCCATAAACTGTTTATTGTACTGGACCCTCTCTCTCTCCCTCTCTTATTCTACATTACGTTTATTATTTCTAATGAATTGATATACACCTATTCTCTCTCTTCCACTCAGACATGAAGTACAACTTCAACAAGATCCAGACTCTGAACCAGGGAACCCCCTACGACTACAACTGTGTGATGCAGTACGAGAGGTCTGTACAAGACCAGCTCACGCCTACAGTACTCACTTTGTTTCACCACCAAATACTAGCAGCTATTCACACGTAGTGACTTAAGAGCAGGGAGGAATCTGGGCTGTTTGGGTTTGAATGCAGCCCGTTACAATTCAATTTACACCATCGACAAGATGAGATCAAATGCAGACACAGTTGTTCTGTTGCTCCTCGCCGGCAGGTGTGTGTTCTGATTGCACCTGATGTAGTGCAGCTGTAAAGCTTAGCTTTCGTGACTTCGATCAAAATGCTTGATTGTGATAGCGCTCTGTTGCCCCTAACAGCGGTCATTATTGCGCGTTGCCCATAGCAGCGGTGAATTATCGAGAAATAATTTACCGCTGTCAGGGGCAACCGAGCGCTATTGACCAATCACAATCAAGCATTTTGGCGAATGTTAAAACGCCATGTAATAAGTGGCCCATATACAGCATTTCCAACTTTAACAGACCTGTGTTCCTTTGTGACCTTAACTCATTGACTGCCACGCTGTTTTCCCATCTTTACTCAATGGCGCCAGCATTATTGACCATTTTCACGATGTTTGCGGACCCATCGTATATTCTATATTATAGCTATGGAGACAATAGTATGGCTCATTTGACAGGCACTATTTATATTTGATATTTATTAGTTTTTTTAGACATTACAGTAGACAATACGAACGTGACATACATACACTTATCGACAAAACAAACAAAAGACAGACAAAATAAAAAATAAAAAAAAACAGTCCAGCACCAAAAAATATGTAGAAAGAAATATATAATAATAATAATAATAATAATAATAATAATAATAATAATAATAATAATAATAATAATAATAATAATAATAATAATAATAATAATAATAATAATAATAATAATAATAATAATAATATATATAATATATATAATATATAAATAACATATGTAATAATAATATATATATTATTATATATAACAATAATAATAATAATAATAAAAAAAAATAAAAATTGTTATACATTTTTTTAGACATTACAGTAGACCAGGGGTCAGCAACCTTTTTGACATGGAGTGCCTGTTTGAAATATAGTTGTAACTAGTGTGCCTCAACAATATTCCATGCATCGTAATTTTTTCTTCTCATAATCAGGTATTTTTAATGATAATTTTTACATTATTACATCATTATTGTTATTGTTATTATTAACAATATTATTATGATGGTTGTATCAACCCTAAATCTGAGTCGGGGGGGGGGGGGGGGAATGCAATGCAGACAAACAGCTGCATACAGTGTGACCATTTCACTCACATTTGCCCATTCATTTTTGGACACATCACACACCATCGGTGTGTGTACTGTACGTGTGCTGTCATAGCTCCACCTACAGGCCTAATGGAGAACACCAGGAGAACACCAGGATGTGAATGGAGGGTGAATGTGAGGTATATCGTGTAAATAAGTTTTGATTGATCGCAAGACTACACTGTAAAAAAATAAATAATAATAAGTTACCAGAACTTAAAAATATTGAGTTGTTACTGTGCATTAACACTTTGATCGCCATGGTTAAATTCATAATTTACCATCCCTCGCCATCTCTATTTGTCTATGGAGAAGTTCCCCTTCTTTGCAGGGCTATAACTTTTTAAATTGTATTGCTAAATTGACATTATCATGGCCCATTCAAAGTCCTATATCTATTGTTCAGGGTGTAGCAACGTTATACGTTTTCATTCACATATTCATACTAAAATATGGTCTAAAGTATAAGTATGTTTTTATCGTTTTCTGCAGCTTTCTTCAGAACTTGATTTATAGCCCCAAATGCATTATATTGATGATCAAATACAGTTTGGTAGCGATCGGTGCCAGATAATACATTTCAACTGGAGGTACTTCTAGAAGTTACTACGTATCATCTGATGATGACCGGATGGGCGGGGGGTCGTTTATAATTCCGTGGGCAACGTTATATCATTCATCTAGGGTGGGTCATATGATCATCAGAGCAGTTTATATGGAACACGTTAGAAAATAACACTGCAACTCACCGTGGCTTCCTCGCGCCGTTGGCAGATGAGCGTGGAACAGAATTTTTTCTATTATGGGATGGAGAAATGCCAGATCCATTTCCAGGTTGTATAATAGTATATACGTCCAAATAACGTTGTTTATTGAGTTAGGGCGAGCGATCTATTATCCAGTGTGTCAAGATGGAGTCGCGGGAGCTATAGCGAGTGGTCGGACCGAATTTGGATGAGCACCACTTCCTGTTTCCGGTTTGCTGTTTGGGCGATCTGCCGATCAGCCACCAGATGGCGCGCTTGAACCGTGGGAGAGTTGAGAGGAGATCAACAGGAGATCTCAGGTCCCCGGGGGAGAAATATGATTTCGATCACAGATTTTTGATTTATTGATATCAAAGACGTGTTACGGAGTCTTTGGCAGAATGAGCATGGCGGGGAAAGACGTCCTACGGCGTTTTTGGCGATTAAAGTGTTAAGGATTTCAGTTTTCAATCCATAATAGGTTTTTTTATTGCTGCCCCCTGTGCCTATGAAAATGCCCCTGCGTGCCTATGCAGGCACGCGTGCCTAGGGTTGCCTACCCCTGCAGTAGACAATACGAACGTGGCATACATACACTTATTGACAAAACAAACAAAAGACAGAAAAAAATAAAATAAAAAAAAACAGTCCAGCACCAAAAAATATGTAGAAAGAAATATATATATATAATAATATATATAATATATTATAATAATATATATAACATAGTATGTAATAATAATATATATATTATTATATATAATAATAATAATAAAAATAAAAATAAAGAAATACATTTAAAAAAATAAAATAAAAAAAGATATGTATATATATATGAATATAAAAAATATCAAAATTTAAAGTTCTCAGTGTTTCGTGTTACAGAGTCGTTCCTATACAGTGTCCTTTGACAGGCACTATTTATAGTCCAACACTGACAAACCAGTTCATTTCTACATACTTTCGTTTGTGCGCTATTCCTCGCCCCTTTTCAAAATGTCTAGATTGCGAGATATGATGTGTTATATGCATTATGCCCAAATCGTTCGGGTTGCTCGCCTGAAACCTATATTATTTCCAAATCAAAGGTATATACCATATATAGATGTTTCTGTCCGGCTTTAAGATCAACTGGCCAAAATCTGCTTTTCTTCCACTTAATGAGCCTGCGAAGGCTACCATCCTACCGGCAAACATACTTATGGTGGAGCACTTTAAATGTCTCGGGATTGAAATATTCCCCACTATTAGCCAGACGGTAAGGTATAATTACTCCAGCTTGGGTGACAGGATTACGAATGACTTTAACAGATGGTCCAAATAAAAAAATTCATTACAGAATAGAATAGAATAGATCTTTATTGTCATTGTTACAGTTGTTACAACGAAATTAAAAAAATGCAACCCTAGGTGCTAGTAACATAAGAATAAAAACTGTCCTAAACACAGTGTTAAATATAAAAACAGGGTGGGGCGTAAATAACATTAATAAAACAGGGGGGTATAAAATATAATTGCACTATCTCTTAATGGTGTGTGTGTGTGCGTGGTGGGGGGGGCTGTTGTTTTAAAATGTTGCTGAGTTTAGTGCACATATGGCCCTGGGGTAAAAACTAAACTTCAGTCTGTTAGTCCAGGTGGGCATGACGCTGAAACGCCTGCCCGAGCGCAGCCGCACGAGGTGCTTGTTGCCCGGGTGGTGTGGGTCCTTCAGTATTTTTACTGCTTTTTTGAGGCAGCGGGAGTTGTATATGTATTACAGGCCCGTGCGTCAATAATTAAAATGAATATTTTACCCAGAATTAACTTTATCAGCTCCATGCTCCCGTTACCTCCTCCTGCTGGTTACTGGCAGAAATTGCACTCTGCCTCATATAAATTCGTTTGGAACAATAAACGCCCGCGCTTGAAGAGATCAACTGCCAATCAACTGAGGAGTAAACTCGATGGGGGCTTAGCATTTCCAGATTTTAAATATTATTTTCAAGCTTTCTCTCTGAGACCTTTGATCACTTGGTTTGACGCTCAAGCAGCTGTATCTTGGCGACCATTGGAGGAGAAGTTGGTGTCCCCATATAGACTTCAGGATATTGTGTATACCAACATATCAATTAAACAATGTAAATTGCGATTTGGCCCTCTTATCACACATGTGATCCAGACTTGGCGTGACACTCAGAAAGTGGGTACAAAACGCCATCAATGGCACACGCATTCCCCTCTATTTAATAACAATCTTCTCCTTATTGGACAACAACCTATTAGATACCCTAGATGGGAAAAGAAAGACATACACACATTGGGGGATATCTTCGATAACTCTGGTCTCCGCTCTTTTCAGGATATATCCAACGGATATGATCTCCCCCGAACCTCCTTTTTCTTTTATTTACAAATAAGAGCAGCTCTGAAGGCTCATGGCGTGCCATGGGATGCTCCACTAGTGCATCACCGCTTTCACAAATTATTTTATGACAAAGAGACATCGAGAGGCTTTGTTTCTGACTTTTATCGCCATTTACTCATGTCCTCGTATAAAGACCTTGACCTGGATACGATTTGGAGAAAGGATGTCCCGGAGTTGGATGTAGATTTTGATTGGGATGCAGTCTGGGAAAATGTTCGGTTATCCTCACACAACCCAGATCACCAACAGATTCACCTAAATTGTATTCACAGGACTCATTTTGGCCGGCCTCACAGCCGCAATTTTTTTTTATTGCCTCACGTTAGTTTCACCCAGACAAACTCTGCCCGAAGGTATGGTTTCTCACCTACCTTGATGTATATATTGAAATTCTTTATTTGGAATTACCCCTTGAGATGAACCATCTCGTTTTCATGGGGGTCCACAGCTTACAGAATACATACATTAATATGTATTCAACATAACAAAACAAAGAAGCAAACAAAAACCAAACACAAAACAAAATAGAATTAATAATAAACAGGTTCAAACAACATCAAACAAGAGGAACATAAGACAACCAAACAACAAAACACAGAGCACATATTCAAGTGATTGCTTCAAAGATCTGTTATACTATTATTGGTGGAAACATGAACAAGTAATCTCAAGGTGAGAGGACAGCACAGTTTTAAACAGTTGTGATGATGTTATAGCTCGAATATGAACTGGGAGATTATTCCAGTCAGATGGACCTTTGAACATGAATGCTTTTTTGCCAACTGAGGTAGTAACATTTGTTGGAACTTTAAAAAATAGCTGTGCACAGTGTCTTAGTTGATGTATAGAGGTGAAAGGGTCCATATACTGTTTAAGATATTGCGGATAATTGAAGTGAATACATTTAAAAATGAACTGTAACCAGTGCTGCTGTCGTCTTACTGTGGGAGCTGGCAAATTAAGATTTTCATACATGGTGCAGTGGTGTGTCAAATATGGGCAGCCAAGAGAAAATCTGCATAGACGGTTGAATAGTGTGTTTAGTGGAAGAAGGTTGGTTTTAGATGCAGTTTGGTAAACTACGTCAGCGTAATCCATGATGGGTAAAATTAGTTGCTGAACCAGTTTCTTTCTGACAGGGAGTGTGAAACATTTTCTATTGCGGTAGAGAACACCAGCACTAAAGTTGACTTTTCTAACAATATTATCTATGTGATATTTATATGAGAGTTCTGAATCAAGCCATAGACCAAGGTATTTAATGTGATCAACTCTATGCAGTTGTGTACCGTCCAGACAAGTGATATTAAATGGTTGATTAATGGTTTTGGATGCAAGATTACGGGTGGTCCCAAAGAGCATAGCATTAGTTTTAGTTTTGTTGATTAAAAGTGTATTAGCCGAGAGCCATGATTCGAGTTTATTGAAATTTGATTGCAGTGATAACTGAATTTGAGGTAAGGTAATTAGAGATGTATATATCACTGTGTCGTCGGCATAGAGTTGAGTATTACAACCTGTGAAAATTGAGGGGAGATCATTAATAAATATTGAAAACAAGAGCGGGCCTAATGTTGAGCCTTGTGGCACCCCACATTCCTGTACTGCCAATTCAGATCTACCATCCTGTATAGCAACACATTGTTTTCTGTTGTGCAGATATGGATTAAACCAAAGCAGGGCATTGCGTGAGAGGCCAATAGCATACAGTTTGTCCAATAGGAGATAATGGTTGACCAAATCAAAGGCTTTTGTTAAATCAATAAATATTGCACCAGTGAGATTACCATTACCAGATGAAGAAAATATATCATTAGTGAGTTTTAATAAAGTAGTAGATGTGGAATGATTGGAGCGAAAACCAGATTGCGAAGGTGATAAAATATTGTTGTTGCTGAGATAATTAGACAGTTGTTTATAAATTAACTTTTCAAATACTTTTGCTATGGAACAGATAATTGCTATTGGTTTGGAATTATTGGGATCTAGTACATTGCCTGCTTTGTGGAGAGGAGTGATTTTTGAGTGCTTCCAGATAGATGGTATTTCATGTGATAATAAAGACAGATTATAGAGATCACATAGGGGGTACATCAAAATGTGTGGAGCAAGTTTAAGAAATTTGCTTTCTAAACCATCTAGGCCTGGGCCACTACACACTTTGAGGTCTTTTATGGCATTCAGAACATCAATAGGTGAGATTTTCGTGAACGAGAAGGAGCTGTTGCAAGGTGGTGCATTGTTACAGATGACATAAGGATCCGGTATTGTGGGAGTACAGACTGAAGAGAAGTGTTGGTTAAAGGCTTGAGCTACAAGAAGAGGATTATGCAATATGGTGTTATTAACTTTTAATTGATTACATTGAATATTTTTATCAGATGAATTAGTTAGTTTTAATTTTTTTCCAAAATTGTTTAGTGTTTTTAAAATCAGAGTTGAGAGATTCTTTATAATAATTTGATTTTGCATTCCGAGTCAATATTTTACTTTTATTTCTAAGCTGTCTGTATGTTTCCCAGTTTGCATGATCCTTAGTCCTACGATATGTGGCCCATGCCTTATCTCTCTGCCTGAAGGTGCTGATGAGGTCTGAAGTTATCCATGGAAGGTGACTACCCTTGACTTTGATAGTTTTGAATGGAGCATGTTTGTCGATAATTCTGGTTAGTTCCGTGTGAAGGAATTCCCAGGCTTCATGAACATTTGAGATGATTTGATATCGGTCCCAGTTAACTGAAATTAGATCATTAATGAATTCATCAACATTGATTTTTCTATCTTGCCTAATTTTTATGAATTTTGGGGGAAGTTTGGGTAATTTGATTTTCCAAATGCAGAACACCATGCAATGGTCACTAAAGCAATCTGCCGAAATACCTGAATCAATAATACGATTAGGGTGTGAAACCCAGATCCAATCGAGCAGAGATTGGCAAGTGGGTGTAACCCGAGTGGGCTCACTTATTAGCTGGGTTAGATTCAAGTTCCCAATAGTGTTTTTAGCATTTTTTGAGGCTTTATCCAACCAGCAACGGTTAAAATCTCCTAAAATTACAAGTTCATTTTTGTCATGAATAGAATTTATGGTGGAGACTAAACAGTTGAAGGAATCAGCAGGAGCTGAAGGGGGTCTATAGATGATTGATGATTGATTTCGTTGTTGGATATCTTGTTATTAAGCCAGGTTTCAGAAAGTGTAATTACATTGGGTTTATGCTGTTCCACCCACGGCCGCAATAGGTCAATTTTGTGTTTGAGACTCCTTATGTTCAAGTGTATAATTTTAAGTCCTTTTGTATTATCCATCTTGATCTTTAGTAATTGGGAGAATACCATCAATGACCCAATAAAACAGCATAGATCCAGGAACAATAGAGAGTTGAGCAAGTATAATGAACATGTCAGGACATAACAAGACAATACATAACAAGACAAGACATAACCAGATAGGACAAGACAAGACAAGACGAACAGACAAGACACAGACAGACAATATCAAAACAACAACAACCAACACAGAACCACCCAGCCCATTTAACCACCCAGCCCATTTAACCTTAACCCCATAGGTCCAAACATTTTGGGTGAGTAGCCTAACGATAACCACAACTCCCTAGCCAAAAGATGAGAATATAGATGGGGGGGGGGCGGGGGGAGAGGGAGAGAGAAAGAGACCGGATGGACAATGATATCAGTGCATACAGAAATACATAGGTATATGTACAAATAGGTACACGCACATACATATGCACATGCACATACGCACACAGAAACATTCAACATGCATATATACACATACACACGCAACATGTACACAACATGCATACCTTCATACAAACATGCACACCTACATATGTGCATACATATCTTCTACGTGCATACAAATAATTCAAAAGACATATGAATTCTAAATGAAAGAAAAGGAAAACATAATAATATTAATTATTAATCAGTAAACCAACCAATCAATTCATTAACTAGTATAACCAATATTAATAGTAATCGAAATAATAATATATGAGAAGAAATAATATGAGAAGGAACATTAAAAGAAAGTGGAAAAATAGGCAAAAGAATGTCTTGAGAAACTTAACTACAGTTGTCTGCAGGATCAACATCACAGAATGCAGTCCAGGTAGTCTTGGTAAGGATAGCGTGCTGCTGACGTCATCACCATGCGTCCATGTTTACATCGGCTGTGAAGCATGCTTCAAGTGTTTACAGTCGCTGGGGCAGTAACCCTGGTTACTGGGGCAGCATGCTGGATAGTCCGAAGATCATCCTGAGCATCGCGAACGATATTATCTTCACCACCACTCAGCCAGTATGTTGTGCGAGGATTCCTATAAAGGATGCCATCGATATAGAGTTTGTCAACAAAGAGCCGAGCATTCTTTCCGTTTTTCCTCGCCTCTGACAAGAACGGGTACAGCAGCCTCCGTCTGTTCATGATCTCGGCTGGGAATTGATCACTAATAGAGTATGTGGTACCTTTCAGCTCTTTCCCCTTGGACATGACAGAGTATTTCATTTTGGAGTCGGTAACTTTGGCCACAATCGGACGGGGCCGCTGCTGGTCGACTCTGGCCCTCCCCAAGCGATGCACCCTGGAGAAGCGGATTGCTTCGGTTTCCTCCGTCCCCATTTTCAAGTTGTTAGTCAGAAATGACTTTAACAGTACTGTTACTGTTACTGTACAGATGTGATCTATTTGGAGATATCCACGGCACGTGTTGTAGGGGTTAAGGAATCTAATATCGCAATTTGGTTGGCTGCAGTGGCAAAGTTAAAAGAACGCATATAAGTTTGGGAATTTGTTTTGATTTTTGTTTTTATTACTGAATAATGTATTGTGAGTGTGACTCATGTTGAGGTCCTTGGGTGAGCGGGGGGGGGGGGGGGGAGAACGAGCAAGTGTCCATGTAGGATGATCACTGTACAGTCTGTATCAGTTATTGTCTTGTCATGTGGTGTTAAGTTATTGTCTTGGGAAGTCTTTTTATGTATTATTATTATTGTATTGTTTGTGATATATGTTTTGTTTCATGTTGGGAAAAAAAATAAAGAAAAAGAAAATAAAAATATTTGATCAAAAAAATATATATATGTTTCATCACAAAATCATCAAGGGGGGGGGCGTTTTAGGAAGCTGCGATCGTTCCCAAAAGCATGTTTTAGGTTTGTTAATATACGACGCTGTGATCAATACAAAAGCATGTTTTAGGTTCAGTAAAATAGACCATACCTTAATCAGAAGGTACTCCAATCGGAGAGTCAGCATTGCCTTGGCTTGGGCTGATCGCTATACTAACTCGTTTGGCTGAGTTAGGGGGAGGGAAGCCGTGGGTGGGTCCTGGGCGCCTCTATATTAAAGGCAGCCCAAGAGCCCTTCCGCATACGCCTGATTGGCCCCGGTAACGCACCCAATGCGCATTTTCTTTTTCCCCCACAGGCGGAAATGGAATACATATTTATCCAAACGAGGACCCGATTTGTTATGTCATTTCGGGCGTTTACGAATACATATTTATCCGAAAAGGGTGCTTTTGGGCATTCATAACATTATTTCGCGCGACTGTACATTGTAACGTTAGTTAACACAGCCGTTAACACAGCACAGCTGTCAACTGTACTTAACAGCTGTCAACTGTACGCTGTAACGTTATGTGCTTTCGGGCATTCATAACGTTATTTCGCGCGACTGTACATTGTAACGTTAGTTAACACAGCCCAACACACAAAGCACTGCGCATTTATTTAAAAAAACATACATACCCTAAGCTATGCATACAATAACAGAACAGATTGACAGCAGTGTTTTAGAGGTTATTTTGGTTATAAGATGTGACATACTGTAGTTGTTTATATGCGGGCGTCTTTGTGAACCAACGCGAACCAAGCACCAAGGGTCCCAAACGACCTCATGCGCATGCGCGGCGAGCACCTGGCTGAAGCATCTGTTTGGCAAAAGAAAATGCGCATTGCGTGCGTTACCGGGGCCAATCGCGGGAATGCGGAAGGGCTCTTGGGCCGCCTTTAATATAGAGGCGTCCTGGGCGTTGTGGACAGCGACCCCTACAGTTCGGTCGGGGCACCTGCACAGCGAGGGTAGGATCTGGAGAAAGGTAGTGTGACACGTTACACTCTCCCGGTGAGAATCTGCGCTGCCAGGCTGGCTGCCGGCTGGCTGCACATGTGTCAGAGGAAAGCATGTGACAGTCTCCGGCCTCCCGGACCAACAGTAGGGGGGGGTGCGCAACAACCAGGAAGGGGGTTGGGAATTGGCATAACGACTAACAGTGGGATGGGAGAAAAATCGGAAAAAAAGAGGGGGAAAAAGATAATACAAAAAAAAGAAGGTACTCCAAAATGAATAATCCCAGTAGTTCCATCGCGATCGCCATTACTCGTGTGCATTGGGCATGGCTATAATACGGGAAACAATAGGTTTCAGGTAGGGGTGTAAAGGTACACGTATCCGTACCGAACCGAACAAGTTTCAGTGTGTACCGTACCGTACCGAACGGCTGTGTAGTGTACCGAACGAATACAACGGTATGTTAACCACTAACGACCGCCCACCGGGGGCTGTTTTTTTCACAATATAATATAATAATAATATATATTTTTTTTTACAAGTCGATTAGTCATTTCAATATAGAATATTCGTTGACAGCCCTACAAGTACAATTAGTTACTGCACACTACATGACCCGAGTGGAACATGGAAAGCCAAACGTTCCCCCACTGTACCGAAAACCCGTACCGAACCTTGACTTCAAAACCGAGGTACGTACCGTGGTTTTTGTGTACCGTTACACCCCTAGTTTCAGGCGAGCAAATCTCCGACAGATGGCTGTGTGCTGCTTCACTTTGAGGGAGAGGGGATTCCTGCAGCCAGAGCTACAGAGAGACACCTTAGAGACCCAGTTCAAAAGGTAAGCGATACTGCCACCTGTCGGGATTCGATCGTCATTGCAATTTTAACGTAGGCAGCGGTGCCAGGGAGACACGAGTGTTTATAAATGGAAATTGAAAAAAAGAGAAATGGATCAAAATACAGGCTGAACAGACTCTACCAGTGCTGTGAGTAAACAGGCTGAACAGACTCTACCAGTGCTGTGAGTAAACAGGCTGAACAGACTCTACCAGTGCTGTGAGTAAACAGGCTGAACAGACTCTAGTGCTGTTAGTAAACAGGCTGAACAGACTCTAGTGCTGTTAGTAAACAGGCTGAACAGACTCTAGTGCTGTTAGTAAACAGGCTGAACAGACTCTAGTGCTGTTAGTAAACAGGCTGAACAGACTCTAGTGCTGTTAGTAAACAGGCTGAACAGACTCTAGTGCTGTTAGTAAACAGGCTGAACAGACTCTAGTGCTGTTAGTAAACAGGCTGAACAGACTCTAGTGCTGTTAGTAAACAGGCTGAACAGACTCTAGTGCTGTTAGTAAACAGGCTGAACAGACTCTAGTGCTGTTAGTAAACAGGCTGAACAGACTCTAGTGCTGTTAGTAAACAGGCTGAATAGACTCTACTAGTGCTGTTAGTAAACAGGCTGAACAGACTCTAGTGCTGTTAGTAAACAGGCTGAATAGACTCTACTAGTGCTGTTAGTAAACAGGCTGAACAGACTCTAGTGCTGTTAGTAAACAGGCTGAACAGACTCTAGTGCTGTTAGTAAACAGGCTGAACAGACTCTAGTGCTGTTAGTAAACAGGCTGAACAGACTCTAGTGCTGTTAGTAAACAGGCTGAACAGACTCTAGTGCTGTTAGTAAACAGGCTGAACAGACTCTAGTACTGTTAGTAAACAGGCTGAACAGACTCTAGTGCTGTTAGTAAACAGGCTGAACAGACTCTAGTGCTGTTAGTAAACAGGCTGAACAGACTCTAGTGCTGTTAGTAAACAGGCTGAACAGACTCTAGTGCTGTTAGTAAACAGGCTGAACAGACTCTAGTGCTGTTAGTAAACAGGCTGAACAGACTCTACTAGTGCTGTTAGTAAACAGGCTGAACAGACTCTAGTGCTGTTAGTAAACAGGCTGAATAGACTCTACTAGTGCTGTTAGTAAACAGGCTGAACAGACTCTAGTGCTGTTAGTAAACAGGCTGAACAGACTCCAGTACTGTTAGTAAACAGGCTGAACAGACTCTAGTGCTGTTAGTAAACAGGCTGAACAGACTCTAGTGCTGTTAGTAAACAGGCTGAACAGACTCTAGTGCTGTTAGTATACGGACCAGGAATGAGGTCGTTGACTGCTGTAACTGAGTGGCGAGACAAAAAAAGACTAAATCGAGACAAAACTAAAACTAAAATGCTGACCTGTAGTTGACTAAAACTGACAAAAAGAAAAATAAATGAAGGTGACTAAATGAGGAAAACAAAAAAGAGCATTTGACACATGACTAAGACTAAAAATAAAAAATAGCCAAGACTCAGATGTTTAAATGCCGCATGTACCCGTTTTCTCAACATGCATGCAAATTGATTGTGCCATGCATTACACAACTACTTACTAAATAAATATACAGTATTTTCAAAACAGAAGTTATGCCCTCTGCCTTTTTTATTTAAACATATTGTTAATGCACATATATTACTATTCTTCTCCCACATTCCTGGAGGTGTTGTGGAAGATTCTTTTACCAACTCCAGTGAGTTTACAGAAATTGAGATTGAGATGAGCTATTCCAAAAGAAAGTTGTTTATTTCTGTGATCACAAAATCAGAGGAGCAGGTCAATGGATAGGGAAAAAAATATAGTTTATTCTGTGCACAGTCTCAGTTCGATACAGAGCGGAAGACTCTTATTGTGATGTTTCTTCTTGACTTGTTTACTTGTTGATTGTATTTTTTCCAGGTAATATCTGTAGTATTATGTATATTTAATAGGGCTATATATTTAATACAATATTTATATTATTTATTTAAAGCAAACAAACTCCAAACTACAAACTACCCAAAATGAAAGCCTTGTCACGTATGAACCATACAAATGCATTACAGTTACAATTGTGTTGTAACTAAGAGATTACCTGGGGGGGAGGGGAATAAATTCTGTGCATGGATTATAACAGACAACGTTCTCTTGGGCATTTCCTGGTTGTAGCACCTGGCTGGTGCTATAGAGTATAGATAACATTCAGCCACAAGGTGTCACACTAGAGCACCAGCATGTCATTTATCCAATCAGGTGCATTCCACGTGGGGAAATGGGAAGTAGGGAGGGGATACATGCCTGCTGCAGGGTTTCCCATTAATTACCTAGACTGTGGAGGCCCGCCACAGTCTAATTAGTCCCCCCACAGTTGTATAATGAACCAAAAAAAAGTTAAAAAAAGAAAAGAAAAAATATATATATATTTTTTTTTACTATTTCTTTTTAAATATAAAGTTTGCCAATAGGGATGCATCAGTAGTATTGGCAGTTGTAGTAGTCGTAATAGTAATCCACAATATTTTTTTATTTTCTAAAAAATTAACCAGTTCAACACAGGTAACCACTTTTGCTTCATTTCTTTGATGGCTCAAATGTATGCTCTAATCCAGTGGTTCCCAAAGTCGGGGTCGTGACCCAAAGGTGGGCCGCGAGCAGCGCGAGATGATTTAAAAAAAAAAAAAAAAAAAAAAAAATTGTCAGGCCACTGAACTTAGAAGCAGGCCAGGACAGTGTTTCTAGTTGTATTCTAAAATGTGACTATATGGTTTTATATTAACTTAATAAATAAACAAAAACGAAAAATCTACTTATTTCAACGAACATTTCAAACTAAATAACAGATTATGCACATAAAACGCTGAAAACAACCGAAGCAACAACAGTATTTTAATGAGGCTATTATTATTATCATTATTATTTTGCAACAAGTTAGCCCTCTCATAAATAGCACATATAAATGAATAACTAACTTGAACTAACTTAATAGGATTGAAGTGATATTTGGCTTAAAAAATCGGTCGCCTGGCAAAAAGAATTATAAAAAGCCTGACGATGTGCATTGGGCCGCGGCTCTCTGACGCCTTATTTTCTGGGCCCTGGCCTGAAAAGTTTGGGAACCCCTGCTCTAATCCAGTGCTTCCCAATTCTCTCCTCGAAGCACGCCAGCCGTTCCATGCATTTGTTAAATTCCACCACCAGCACACCTTGATTCAACTAATAAAGGGCTAGTTAAGTTGAATCAGGTGTGCTGGTGGTGGAATTTAACAAATACATTGAACGGCTGGGGTGCTTCGAGGAGAGAATTGGGAAGCACTAGTCTAGTCGATTTTGTGTTTTGAGCACAAAGTTCATCATAGATCTAGCCTCTTTATTTTGCTCTCAAAGTGCACCAGATTGATGCATTTTACTTTAAAATGTACAAAACAAAAAGTTACGGGGGGCATTCCCCCGGACCCCCCTAGAGGGTCGGAGGTTCTCCCCCCATAGTCTCTGAAAATCCTGTGGGAAACACTGCTGCTGCAACATTAATTGTATCTATAGCACCTTTAAACAAGGTAAATACTTCACCTACAAACATAATACTGTTCTGACAATAGTAATAACAGTAATTAAGCCTGGAGGCCTATTTTCTGAAAATCTGCCTAAAATACATACCTAAGTAAATGGAAGATTGCTCCACTTCTACAAGGCCATTTGCATGTTCTTGGTATCTAGGGACATCTATGGACCTCAGTGAATGTATTCCCAGTGTCAGAAATATTGTGTCCATTACTAGGCTTGCTTAAATTGTGATGAACCAAAGGAGAATATGAATTATGATTTTTCTTTGCATCTTTGACAGTGAATAACACCTGTTAAAAATGACCAGACATGAAAACTGCCACTGAGCTCTAAGGAAATGAATAAAGGGAAGATGATTAAACAGATGGTTTTGTAGATACAGTACTGAATTCTGCCATCCGGACCCATGCAATTTGAAATATTATTATAGAATATAGAATATGAGGCCTATATAAATTACCTTATTATAGCCAACTTGCACATCTATGGATCGGGCCAAATCTACTCTTTCCAATGGCAGAGTTCAATTTGGATTTAGTATCACCAGGCGTGCATGAAGAACCGGGAATTAAATCTACTGTAAATACAGCCAGCTTTTTATTTTTGCGACAGGTCCGCCATTTTTTATCCGTTTGCAGTGCGGATTGTTGCTAAATGTTCACAGAAGGTAGACACACTAACTGCACTCCAATATATGCCAATAACATTCAGTTTTGTGATATAGTATCCCTAGAAATAAGAGAAATAAAAACACTCATTGAGAGCTCTGGGTGCCCTGTGCTTATGACTACAAAGCATCATCAGTCGGAGATTCTAAATGGCCGACCTCCACGGTAATATTACCACATTTCAAAAACTAAAATCACATTAATAACACTTTAACCTATTGGTAAACAAACGTATTGCTGAAAATATACACTATGACTGCTGTTGTGACATGGTTAGGGTGTTTACTCTTGGATACATTCTAAAAAGAAACGCAACATTATGTCATACAGTCTAGACAGATTGATTTATGACGTGATGTCATCTGCTGACTGCACGGGTGGAAGAGGTTAACAGTCGCTGAAAAGAATACTTTCTTTCAACCTTGAGGTGAATGGAGCAAGTCTGGAAGTGGAGGGGCCTTCTCTGGAGGGCTTAGACAAGCCTTCTTTTGAAGAGGCCAAACCTTCTCTTGAAGAGGTCAAACCTTCTCTTGAAGAGGCCAAGCCTTCTCTTGAAGACGACAAACCTTCTCTTGAAGAGGCCAAACCTTCTCTTGAAGAGGCCAAGCCTTCTCTTGAAGACGACAAACCTTCTCTTGAAGAGGCCAAGTCTTCTCTTGAAGACGACAAACCTTCTCTTGAAGAGGCCAAGCCTTCTCTTGAAGAGGCCAAACCTTCTCTTGAAGAGGCCAAACCTTCTCTTGAAGACGACAAACCTTCTCTTGAAGACGACAAACCTTCTCTTGAAGAGGCCAAACCTTCTCTTGAAGAGGCCAAGTCTTCTCTTGAAGACGACAAACCTTCTCTTGAAGAGGCCAAACCTTCTCTTGAAGAGGCCAAGTCTTCTCTTGAAGACGACAAACCTTCTCTTGAAGACGACAAACCTTCTCTTGAAGAGGACAAACCTTCTCTTGAAGAGGCCAAACCTTCTGTTGAAGAGGCCAAGCCTTCTCTGGAGGATGATGTGCCTTTTCTGAACTCTGAGAAACGTTTTCTCTCCATCTGGTGCAGTGTAGGTCAGTTTCCTCTTCAGCCTATGTGTATTCTCACTGTACTGCTCAGGTTCTGAGTCAGATTCAGAAGTCGCCACTTGAAGTCGTTGGTGACCTGCACTGAATGGCAGTTTTGGATTCAGCAGATTGTCCGTTTGTTATCATACAATCGGACTCATCAGAAGTGTCCTTGCTTTCGGTTGTGGTTGGAAGTCTCCTCTCTTCACACTTGTGTACATTCTTTGCAAAATTGCCATCATCACTCTCAGAGTCAGACTCGGGTAAAGGAGGACTCTGCGATAGGCTACGTCTGACATGTCCTCGCCTTCTTCATCCTTACTATCTGACTTGGAGGGAGATCTTTGGAAGCTCAAGATGTTGAGTAATCAGAACTGTGTTCAGTTTCAGAGGTACTTAGGTCCCCATCACATTCAGGGTCAGACTCAACTTCACATGAAGGTGTCATTTGTGGCCTCGGGTTCTGATCCCTGGTCTGAATGTCGCTGTCCTCCTCCTCTGGGGCAGAGAAAATGGCACAGTGGGCATAATTGATGTTCTTCGCCTTTAGGAAACTGTTGAAAGAGTCAAACACCTCTATGTCAGAGGAGGCAGACGCCGCTGCTAGTTTTGAGGTGGAGTCTAGATCCTCTTTAAGTGAAGCTTCAGTCTTCACCGCACTTTCACACTGTGAAGAGTTAAAGAGTGCATGTTTAGACGATTCAGTATAGGTTCAAATCTCTGATTCATAAGTCCCATGCATACTGATGTGGATACACAGATATTGATGCCGGCATTGAAGATGATACCAGGCTAAAATACTGCAGGTACTGAGGGTGATACCAGGCTGAAATACTGCAGGTACTGAGGGTGATACCAGGCTGAAATACTGCAGGTACTGAGGGTGATACCAGGCTGAAATACTGCAGGTACTGAGGGTGATACCAGGCTAAAATACTGCAGGTACTGAGGGTGATAACAGGCTAAAATACTGCAGGTACTGAGGGTGATACCAGGCTAAAATACTGCAGGTACTGAGGGTGATACCTGGCTAAAATACTGCAGGTACTGAGGGTGATAACACGCTAAAATACTGCAGGTACTGAGGGTGATACCAGGCTAAAATACTGCAGGTACTGAGGGTGATACCAGGCTAAAATACTGCAGGTACTGAGGGTGATACCAGGCTAAAATACTGCAGGTAGGGTATATTTGCAGTTGTGAAGATAATCTAACTCACTTGGAGTGTGAATGTGATATATCACAGGAAACTACTCAACCTCTATATATACTAGAGAATAGTCAGATTTAACTTCAGTTAGTAAATATAGAGAATAGTCAGATTTAACTTTAGTTAGTAAATATAGATAAGTCAGATTTAACTTCAGTTAGTAAATACAGAGAAGTCAGATTTTACTTCAGTTAGTAAATATAGAGAATAGGTATATTTAACTTCAGTTAGTAAATACAGTATAGTTAATAGTCCGATTTAATTTCAGTTAGTAAATATAGAGAAGTCAGATTTAAATTCAGTTCGTAAATATAGAGAATAGTCAGATTTTACCTCAGTTAGTAAATATAAAGAATAGTCATATTTTACCTGTTTGTAAATATAGATAATAGATGATTTAATTGCAGTTAGTAAATATAGAGAATAGCTACTGATGTGTATATGATATGGACCTACCGTATGACTCCTACAATGTGATTGTAAGGAGGAAAGATTATTCACACATCCTTACGTGAACATATTCTGTACACTATGTTCTCAGTCACTCTATAGCCATGAATGCACTCCTGTCTCTGCTCAGTATATGCTTCTGACACTATAAGGTAAACGGCCTATGATATATAAACAGCAATGGGAGATGTACCTTATTATGGATATGGACATAGACGAGACACAGTATATGCATCATGAGAACTTACATGTCCGAATTTACATGTTAAATATGTATCAAGTAATATGACTCTCTGTCTGTGAGAGATATAAAACATTACTGTGTTACGGTCTCTTCTATCCTCTGCTCTTTATCCTCTCCTCCCTTCTTCCCCACTCTATTACTGATGAAAGAGCATTTTTACTTCACAAACTGTATGGATCCATATTAGGGATTTGGGGGAAATATCTAATAGCTATTTTTCGGACAGATATTGCGATTGCGATTCAATTTGCGCACAGACACACTTCAGCTAATGAAGTAAAATGTTTATCATCATCAACTAGCCAGTTCGTTTTTATAGTGTAACGTTTTGATACTTAAATGTTAATTGAACGTACAGTAGAGAGGGAGGGAGGGAGAGAGAGAGACGGGCTCAGCCCCGCCCGCCCCCCTTTTGCTACTATTGAAACTCTGCTGTTTTCTGTCTGTGAGCAGGGTTAGCTAGCTTAGCTTAGTTAGCACTGTGGCTAACGTTAGTTTACCCCGACGTGGGCATCAGGAATAACGAGGATGCAAAGCTTGTTAGACGCATTGGAGTTTTCACTGCACATAGAAACAGCGCGGGGAAAAAAGCAGGGACTTATTTTGGGTTGCAAAATACGACCAAATAGGTACATTCTGGAGCCCTGCTGTAACGTCTTCACACACAGGCGTTTCATGAGCTGTTGTTGTTGGGTGTATACGTAGCTACCTTGGGCTACTTCTGATTGGTAAGCATGACTGACAAGTAGGGATGCACGATATTGATTTTTTGACACCGATACCGATAACTTTATGCTCCTCAAGCCGATAACCGATATTTATTGTATTATAATATTTTTTTAACTGTATATATATATATATATATTTTTTTTTTATCAAAAAATTTTTTTTTTTTTAGTATTTATAAGCTCCGACGTCATCGGTACTGCTATCGGTACTCGAGAAATTATGGAGTTTTTTTTTTGAGGAATTTAAACGTCGCAAACTAATCTTGTTGGCCGTTTTCTATCTCTCCTCTCTCGGTCTCTCTCTGCCTGCGCGAGCCGGCTGTGCTCTTACACACACACACACTCACTCACTCACACACACACACACAGCTCTGCTCTCGACAGCACCCGTGTGTGTGTGTGTGTGTGTGTGTGTGTGTGTGTGTGTGTGTGTGTGTGTGTGTGTAAGAGCACAGCCGGCTCGCGCAGGCAGAGAGAGACCGAGAGAGGAGAGATAGAAAACGGCCAACAAGATTAGTTTGCGACGTTTAAATTCCTCAAAAAAAGTCTGGGTCTATTTTACTAAAGTCGATGCTGACAACGCACGTTGCCACAAGTGCAACAAGACATTTGCCAGTAATGTATAAGCGCTGGTACTTGTCAATGTGGCTGGCGGGGAGCAGCTAACGTTATAGCTCCGAGTAGAATAATGGCCGACAATCCGGAGGTAAATAAACGAATGAGAGCTTCTGATTGGTGGTAAGAAGAAGAGGTGGGTGCAAGCGGAGGGACGTAATTGGCAGATCGACTGTCTGTCTCCGAATGTAACGTGACTACGTCACAGCCAAGAAGGGGAGCGCTGGATTTGTGAAAAACTCCCTGTTCCTAAACCACACGCTATCAGTTTTACCACAGTACTGGCAAAACGGGAGGAGGCTATAATAAAAACAAGCGCCCTTCATCCAAATCCACCCACACCGGATTTCTTTTAACCAAAAAATGTATTATATGTTATCGGAGCTATCAATAACGTTATCGAGTTTATCGGGATGACGTCATAATTGCTGATATCGGCCCGATAATTATCGTGCATCCCTACTGACAAGCAAGAAAAAACCTTGAATCAGACTCGCTGTATAACGTATCCCAAATCGCAGGCTTTGCGATTTGCTAATTGCGTCATTTCAAATCACGATTTCGATTTAAAATTGATTAATCGTTCAGCCCTAATCCATATTATAATAAACAATCTTATTGAACTTTAGGAATTGTCTCCTAATCATTCGGATATTCCTTTCAATATTAGTATTCCAATTTCTATTCTTTTTTTGTATCCACTTTTTCTCCTCCTGTTTTTCTGTGTTTTTCTCCCATCCCAATTTAGTCATTATGCCAATTCCCCCCTCCCCTTCCTGGTCATTGCTCGCATGTGCCCCCCACTGGTCGGTCTAGGGAGCCCTGAAGTCTATCAGATGCTTCCTCCGAGACATAGGAGACAGCCAGCAGCATCTTTTCACCTGCCAGCGCGGACTCTCATTGGTGAGGTGTAACGTGTGGGAGGTCACACTACCCTCAACTTCTCCCTCCCTCGCTGTGCAGGCGCCCTGACCGACCTGTAGGAGTCGCTGTTTACAACGAACAGAATACCACCCCACCGGATTCCCTCCCGCTGATTCTGCCAATTGAGCCAGTATGACTGCCGGCCAAGCCGGAGGCGTTGGTGACAAGCGCTTAGTCCGCTGCGCCACCCAGCCACCTCCAATTTCTATTCTTAATACCTCGGACCACGGATCTTGATTTACATTGAAACACATCATTACAGTGATATAACCACCTGCTTAAACAGTGGCTCAGGAGGTAGAGCGGTCGTCTGGTAATCAGAAGGTTCCCGGTTAGATTCCAGCTTGTCCTGGGAAGTGTGTCGAAGTGTCCTTGAGCTAGACACATAACCCCTAACTGCTCTCGATAAGTAGGTTGGCACCTTGCATGGTGTCCTCCGCCATCTGTAGTGTTTTTTAAGGTCTCCCATCGTCTTGAAGCTCTTCCCACACTGGTCACAGCAGTAAGTTTTCTCTCCTGTGTGTACCATGTGGTGACGTTTAAGCTCTGCCTTTGTCTTGAAGCTCTCCCCACACTGGTCACAGCAGTAAGGTTTCTCTCCTGTGTGTACCATGTGGTGTCTTTCAAGATTTCTCTTTGTTTGGAAGCTCTTCCCACACTGGCCACAGCAGTATGGTTTCTCTCCTGTGTGTACCATGTGGTGTTGTTTAAGATCTCCCTTTCTCTTGAAGCTCTCCCCACACTGGTCACAGCAGTAAGGTTTCTCTCCCGTGTGTACCATGTGGTGTAGTTTAAGATCTGCCTTTCTCTTGAAGCTCCTCCCACACTGGCCACAGCAGTACGGTTTCTCTCCTGTGTGTACCATGTGGTGTCTTTCAAGATCCGACTTTGTCTTGAAGCTCTTCTCACACTGGTCACAGCAGTAAGGTTTCTCTCCTGTGTGTACCATGTGGTGTTGTTTAAGATCTCCCTTTCTCTTGAAGCTCTCCCCACACTGGTCACAGCAGTAAGGTTTCTCTCCCGTGTGTACCATGTGGTGTAGTTTAAGATCTGCCTTTCTCTTGAAGCTCCTCCCACACTGGCCACAGCAGTACGGTTTCTCTCCTGTGTGTACCATGTGGTGTTGTTTAAGATCTCCCTTTCTCTTGAAGCTCTCCCCACACTGGTCACAGCAGTAAGGTTTCTCTCCCGTGTGTACCATGTGGTGTAGTTTAAGATCTGCCTTTGTCTTGAAGCTCTCCCCACACTGGTCACAGCAGTACGGTTTCTCTCCTGTGTGTACCATGTGGTGTCTTTCAAGATCCGACTTTCTCTTGAAGCTCCTCCCACACTGGCCACAGCAGTACGGTTTCTCTCCAGTGTGTACCATGTGGTGTTGTTTAAGATCTCCCTTTCTCTTGAAGCTCTCCCCACACTGGTCACAGCAGTAAGGTTTCTCTCCTGTGTGTACCATGTGGTGTAGTTTAAGATCTGCCTTTCTCTTGAAGCTCCTCCCACACTGGCCACAGCAGTACGGTTTCTCTCCTGTGTGTACCATGTGGTGTCTTTCAAGATCCGACTTTGTCTTGAAGCTCTTCTCACACTGGTCACAGCAGTAAGGTTTCTCTCCTGTGTGTACCATGTGGTGTCTTTCAAGATTTGCCTTTCTCTTGAAGCTCTCCCCACACTGGTCACAGGAATGACGTCTCAATTCCTCCATGTCTCTATTGGTTGCCGGGCAGCAGGACAGGGGGTGGATCTGGGGAACAAAGAGACAGAAACATTCAAATGAAGAGTTTATAAACTGACTGTCTAATGGCAGTCTAAGGCTATGTGTAACTGAGGGGTACAATTCCCTGACTGTATTACTAGATATGATACTTACTACCACTACCTTTGTACTTAATATTCGGCCACCCAGTACTCGGCATAAATATATTATGATGAACACTGTCACGTAGATGAAACGGATCCAACACAAATGTACGAATTAGAAATAGGTCTTTATTTCTACACAGCGATGGTGTGTAGAGCAAGCACTTAATCAAATCAATCACATTTATGAATGGGAATTAGTATGCACTTTTATGGCAAGAGTATTCGTCGGTATATCAATAGAGAATGTCCAATCTCTGAAGGCGCAGGTGGTACATATACGACCTGGAATAGTTAAGGAATAATAGCAATGATACTTTAATGATTATAGAACTGGATACACTAGGGGGGAATTCCGGTCGCTTGTAAGACAACTGGAGAAGGGGGGGGGGGGTAGAGTCTGGCTGTATCCGTCTGGCCGAGGGTATCCTGGGAGAACCCACGGTTGTGCGGCTCGGTGCCTCAGCGATCCTCGATCCACAGATGAAAGCAGTTGGACTCTCTGTGGGCCGGCTTCCTTCGGTCCACGATGGAGAGACGTGAAGCGACCTCGTCGTGTAGAGCGTCTCCTCACCTGTCGTCCTCTCCGGGGGGGGGGTTTCCAACACACGGCAGTGTTGGTCTTTATCCATAGAATAATCACTGTATACAAAGCATAATCCGTGCCTGGGAAGGCGGGCTGTCGTCGGTAGAATAATCCGGTATGCAGGTCCACTCGCTCGTCGGCTCTGGGGCTCCTCGGGTGCAGCCTCACATGGGGTCGGCCACCCTGGATAAGCAGCCAGTTCTCTGCCCGAAACGATGGGGTACTGACTACGATAGTATTCTCACCGCACGAAGCACTACATATGAATAGACTATTATTAGCTTAATAGACTACGTCCAACTCGACGATATAGTGCCAAATATGACTATTCAAATATTAATATACACGATGTCTCAATACCGATGGTAGGCCGAACTTGGCCTTACTCCCACACGTGGCGTCGCGGGGAGGCTTTACGTCTGTCACTCTATTGGAGGGTAAGAAACTGGACTAAAAAGGGAAAGTCCTACTTTCGTAGCGCAGTATATATACGCACTATGAACAAATAGTACCGTTAGTGGTGCGGTAGCCAGATTCCTACGCGGAACTAGGACTTGTTCGTACATGTTGAGCGGTACGTTTGAACTGGGTCTGGGGGGTATGGCAGCCTGGCACCAAGGTCTCGACCAATAGTAGAATGGAGACTATTATGGGATGTTCAGTAGGCTAGAATGGATATTCAATGCATATTGTACAAGGAATATACAAGGGATATCAAGGAATATTAGAGAATATACAAATACAATTAAATATATATATATAATAAATATATATATTCGGTTTAATCTGGCCCTTCACAACAGCCACCCCCTGATTGGTCCCAGACCTAATCAGTTAAGCAGAGACATATTAATCGCGTTGTCTATTTACACATAAGGGTTTGCTGTAGGGGTCAGTCAACTTCACAAAGTCATAGGGTTATAGGGTCATGGTCATCATCGATTGTGTCTGGGAGTCGGGGCAGTTCTATGAGCCTCGCCACGGGACGGGTGTAAGTGCGACCCTGGACAAGCACTTCAGCTGCTCGGACCTTGCCGTCGGCACCGGTGATCACTTTGCTTACGCGGCCGGCCGGCCACATAGCTCTGGGCAGTGATTGATCAATAATCATGACGACCGTTCCTTCTGTCAAATTGTCTCTCTCCTTTACCCACTTCTGGCGGGTCTGTAGAGACGGTAGGTAGTGCAGTAGGAATGTCCTTTGTTGTGCACTCTCTATGGTAGTGCAATCATCTATGTTGGGGTCTGCGGAGATAACAGTGCTCAATCCACAGAACACAGGCTTCTTATTCTCAGCCTCCTCCTGACTGGCTTCCCTCGGGATAGGCGTGGGCCACTCTCCTTCCGGGAGCTTTAGGAATGCTGGGCCGTCACTGTAGACATTGCGACGGGTGAGGTCATCTAGGGGCATTCCCCGGGTGATGACGTCAGCTGGGTTCTGTTTTGTATCAACGTAGCGCCACTCTGTTTCTCCGGTTAACTATTCGGTTAAGTCTTGAATCTCGGTGACTCTGACTCCCACGAAGACTTTGTACTTGCATGAGTCCGATTTGATCCAGGCGAGTACTGTCGTGGAATCTGACCACAGGATTGTTCTAGACACCGGTATGGTGAGCTCACGTTGGATGAGCGTGGCTAGGTGCGCTCCGGCTAGGGCTGCGCAGAGCTCTAGGCGTGGGATAGATTGTTGCTTGCGTGGGGCTATTCTCGAGCGGGCGAGGACAAATGCTGTGTAGATCTCTCCCCCCTCTTCTTGGGCCCGCAAGTAGGCTACTGATCCGTATGCGACCTCTGAGGCGTCACTGAAGACGTGTAAGTCCATTTTACATGTCTCTGGCCTCACCGTGGGTGGGAAGTAGCTTCGGCGCATATTAACGCCGGGGAGTGAGTGGAGCTCCATCTCCCACTCTCTCCAGGTGGATGCAAGTTGTGCGGGAATGGGGTCGTCCCAGCCCTGGTCCTTGTCCCACAATGCTCGTACAATCATTTTTGCCCTGGTGGTGTACGGTAGAATACATCCTAGCGGGTCATATTGTCGGGCGAGTGTTGTGTACACACTCCGTCTGGTGGTCGGCGCCGCCGCCGGCCTTCCCTGCTCCGTAGTCAGGGGCTTGTGTCTGTAGTGAAGCGAATCTGTTTTGAATCGCCACACCAATCCCAGGGTCATCTCCTGGGCTTCTCCCCGGATTGTAGCCATCCAGGTCTCGCTGCTGGCTGCCTTGTCCTCGGAGGAGAGGCTGTGCAGTACTTGCGGATCGCTGCTGGCCCACTGCCTGAGATCAAAGCCGCCTTTGATCAATGAGGCGCGGAGTTTAATCAGGAGAGCCTCGGCTTCTTCCTGGGTTGAAAGGCTTTGTAGACAGTTGTCTACGTAGAAGCTGTTCTTTACGCTGTGTCGGACCTCTTCGTCCGCTGCTGGGTCCTCTGCTACATGTTTCTGTAGTGCAAATGTAGCACAGCAGGGGCTGCACGTCGTTCCGAAGGGGAGGACTTCCCATTGGTAGATGGCTGGGTGCTCATCTCCTGGCTTCTCTCTCCATAGGAACCGTAACAGGGGCTTGTCCTCCGCTACTAATCTCACCTGCAGGAACATTCCTTTAATGTCCCCGCTGATGGCCACCTTTTCCTGGCGGAAGCGGAGTAGAACGCCGAGTAGGGAGGGGCCGAGTGTGGGACCGGGCAGTAACTCTTTATTCAGATTTTGGGATCCGATCTGGTAGCTGCAGTTAAATACTATGCGGTCTTTACCGTTGTGATGGACCTTGTGGTGAGGCACGTACCACGATTCAGTGGTCTGGTCAGCCTCTTTAATGTCCATCTTTGTGACGTGTCCCGCTGTGATGAGCTTCTCAATCTCAGCGCGGTATACACTCTCTTGGGCGGGGTTCTTGGCTAAGCGCCGCTCCGTGTTCAGCAGGTACCGTTCTGTGGCGTCTGTCTTGGCGTGGAAAGTAGGCATTCCTTCTCGCCGCAGGAGTGGCGTGGCGTATCTCAACACGCCGTTGACCGGGACTCTCTTGGTCCCTGTCTCGAGGAGGTGAATGGCGTAAATGTCATCTTTAGAGCGAATGTCTTTCTTTCCGTTCTTAAAGGGCATTTGTTCCAAGGTCCATAACCGCTCTACGTGTTGCAGGAGTGCGGTTTCTCCCTCTGTGACTCGGGAGTGGAGACATCTAGTGGCTGTACTTCGGTTGAGAGATTTGGCGAGCGGGCCTTGGAGAGTCCATCCCAAACGGGTCTCGGCTGCTGCAGGACAGCCTCGGGGTCCGGTATGAACCCGGTCTATCGGGACAATGAGGTCTGCATGGTCGGAGCCTATCAACAGGGTTGGCATAGCATTGTCTATGAGCGGGATCGGTAACTTGCGCAGATGTGCATATTTCTCCATCAGCTTGGCGACGGGGTATGTGTACCGCGACAGTCCTATTTCTTGGCTGGTGAAAGCGTCTGTAATCTGGTACCGTCGCTCAGGCTGGCCGCTTGCTGCGATAGAGAATGAGACATTCTCGCCCTTTGTCTTCAAATCTCGTCTTATTGTCCGAATTGTCATTTGGGTTTCGCTTCCCCGCAGCCCTAGCTGGGCCGCAGCGGAGGCGAGCAGAAGGGTCTTCTCTGACCCGTCATCGAGGACGGCGTAAGTGTCCAGGACTTTATTCTGGTAGCTTAGTGTCACACGCACTACTTTTAGGAGTACTCGGGCTCCACTGCTGCTGGCGGGATCGATGTACATGACGCTCGCTTTGCTGCCGGATGGTGCGGGTGAAGGGCGCCGTCTGTTACTGTCGTGAAGTATGTCCAGATGGGCTCCATCGCACTTGGTGCACCTTTTCTTTAAGCGGCATTCGGCTGCCATGTGTGAGCGCGCACAGCGAAAACAGCGCTTGTTGGACTTTATCCATTGACTTGCTTCCTCCGCGTTCAGCTTGGGGAAGGAGTCACATTGCGCTAGCCAGTGTTCTTTCTCACAGTAGGGGCACACTATCTTCCACTTCTCCGTTCTGGAGGGGGTACTGTGGCTCCTGCTGCTCGGTACTGACTCCGATTGGTGCATCACAGTCACCGATCTTCTTCCATCATTTAGTCGTCTGGTTCCTTCTCTGGAGCCAGGGGTGCTCCGTCCGAATGTATCTAGCCGTAGGCTGCTGACTTCTCTCGCCAGGAAGTCTGCTAGATCGAGGAGGTTCGGTTCGGGGCCATTCGGGTCTCGGTGGTCTCTCTGCCGCCTAAAACGCTCCTGTCGAGCGGGCGGCAGCTTCTCCAAGATCCTTTCCACATTTGAGTTGGCGTAAAGTTCATGCCTCCCCTTCTCTCTCTGCGCTCCCAACATCCCTACCAGGGACTGCACTCTGATGGACAGGTCGTCCAGTGCTCGATTGTCTATTGCTGGGGGTAAGCGGTCGATGTGTCGGATCTCCTGGATCACGTAATCCCATATGCGCCCATACCTCTGGTCCAATGCTACCAGCGCTGCTGTGTATGGGGTGGTGGAAGTCGCGTAGGCGAGCGCTATATTATGTGCGCGGGGTACCTTTAAGTGCTTCAGTAGGATGGCGTATTTATGGCGTTCATCCAATACATCCACCAACATGGTCTCCAGACACATGCAGAGTTCTGTATACTGGGCCCGGTTCTCTTGGGTGAAGTCGGGTACCATAGGCGTGCCAATGTATGACGCTGACTGTGGATACATCGGCGAGCGTTGGGGGAGAGGCCTCCTAGGCGAGTCTCCTCCCGCTCCTTGGTATGGGCTGGTACCGGCAGTGTACCATGGCCCGCTTGTCCAGGTGCTGTTCCTCGGTGCGGGTCGTGCGTCGTGCTCACCCGTGTATAGAGTCGGGGGTCTGTAGCGCAGCTCCGCGGGAGTATAGCCTGGGCTGTACCGGACCTCCTGGTCCGGTAGAGTACTGTGCTGTCGTCGGGCGTGGTTCTCCTCCTCTTCCTCTTCGTCTTCAGTTAGGTCATCCAGTGCTTGTAGTCTCTGGTTTAGCCTCTCCACAGGATCTGCTGCTCCTTCCCGGTTGCTAGGTCTCGCTTGGACCGGTGGGGGGAGGTGGTCTGTGGGGGGTATAGACCTCGTCTGTTGGTCAAGTTCAGGGTTGTTTACTCGGCTAGGGGATGCCGCCCTGGAGGTGTGTCTAGACGAGTTCCTGGAGCCTCTGGCGGAGGGAGAGGGTGTTGTCCGTCTGATCAGCTGTTCTATTAGTTGCGCTTGCTGTCTGTCGCGCTCTGCGTCCCGTAGAGCACCAGCAGCTGCTCGCTGGCTGTCTGCTCGGTCTCGGGCCACATTCTCTTCCATCTGAATGCGTCTTATTTCTAGACGTATATGCTCTTCTTCGCTCCGCTGCTGGATCTGCAGTCGGTCGCGTTCAGCAGCGGCGTTCAGGCTGATGAGGAAGGCCTGCTGTAGGGTCCTCTCTGCCTCGCTGGGAGAAGGCGGTTGTATAGGGGAGCCTTCCCTCGGGGTACTCCTTGCGGAGCCTTGGAGCTCTATCTCCACGGTGCTCTCCCCGTCTTCTTCCGTGCCGAGTTCTCTCTCGGTAGCGTTGTATTCCTCCCGGGACTCATCGGGGACTACTTCTTCAGTACTGGCGGGGTGTGAAGTCATGTCTGGTTCCCACTGGTCCCCACCGTGAACTTGGTCAGTTACATTAGAACCCGTAGGGGCCTCTATGGTCGGGGTAGTCTGGGCGTTGGGGTTAGACATACTTTTACTTTCTAGTTTTACCGCGTTTACTGTTAGTAGAAGACTAGGTTGTTGACTGACAGCGTAAGCCTCTAAGTACTGAGGGAGCCGTCGTTCGCGCTGCGGGCGTTGGTTAGGAGGATCGTTTCGTGGAGTGTTCATCATAGGCCATTTCAATATTAATAACACTATATTAATATTACACTAATTATCATCCGGCTCGAAGGACCAATTGTAACTGAGGGGTACAATTCCCTGACTGTATTACTAGATATGATACTTACTACCACTACCTTTGTACTTAATATTCGGCCACCCAGTACTCGGCATAAATATATTATGATGAACACTGTCACGTAGATGAAACGGATCCAACACAAATGTACGAATTAGAAATAGGTCTTTATTTCTACACAGCGATGGTGTGTAGAGCAAGCACTTAATCAAATCAATCACATTTATGAATGGGAATTAGTATGCACTTTTATGGCAAGAGTATTCGTCGGTATATCAATAGAGAATGTCCAATCTCTGAAGGCGCAGGTGGTACATATACGACCTGGAATAGTTAAGGAATAATAGCAATGATACTTTAATGATTATAGAACTGGATACACTAGGGGGGAATTCCGGTCGCTTGTAAGACAACTGGAGAAGGGGGGGGGGGGTAGAGTCTGGCTGTATCCGTCTGGCCGAGGGTATCCTGGGAGAACCCACGGTTGTGCGGCTCGGTGCCTCAGCGATCCTCGATCCACAGATGAAAGCAGTTGGACTCTCTGTGGGCCGGCTTCCTTCGGTCCACGATGGAGAGACGTGAAGCGACCTCGTCGTGTAGAGCGTCTCCTCACCTGTCGTCCTCTCCGGGGGGGGGGTTTCCAACACACGGCAGTGTTGGTCTTTATCCATAGAATAATCACTGTATACAAAGCATAATCCGTGCCTGGGAAGGCGGGCTGTCGTCGGTAGAATAATCCGGTATGCAGGTCCACTCGCTCGTCGGCTCTGGGGCTCCTCGGATGCAGCCTCACATGGGGTCGGCCACCCTGGATAAGCAGCCAGTTCTCTGCCCGAAACGATGGGGTACTGACTACGATAGTATTCTCACCGCACGAAGCACTACATATGAATAGACTATTATTAGCTTAATAGACTACGTCCAACTCGACGATATAGTGCCAAATATGACTATTCAAATATTAATATACACGATGTCTCAATACCGATGGTAGGCCGAACTTGGCCTTACTCCCACACGTGGCGTCGCGGGGAGGCTTTACGTCTGTCACTCTATTGGAGGGTAAGAAACTGGACTAAAAAGGGAAAGTCCTACTTTCGTAGCGCAGTATATATACGCACTATGAACAAATAGTACCGTTAGTGGTGCGGTAGCCAGATTCCTACGCGGAACTAGGACTTGTTCGTACATGTTGAGCGGTACGTTTGAACTGGGTCTGGGGGGTATGGCAGCCTGGCACCAAGGTCTCGACCAATAGTAGAATGGAGACTATTATGGGATGTTCAGTAGGCTAGAATGGATATTCAATGCATATTGTACAAGGAATATACAAGGGATATCAAGGAATATTAGAAAATATACAAATACAATTAAATATATATATATAATAAATATATATATTCGGTTTAATCTGGCCCTTCACAACACTATGTGTAGATGTATACTTTAAGACCGTCTGATAAACCCTGCCTTACAGTGAAATTACAGAGGTGACTGTTCAATCTCCACTGGACACATAGCATGAGGTGACAGTTCATTCTCCACTGGACACATAGCATGAGGTGACTGTTCATTCTCCACTGGACACATAGCATGAGGTGACTGTTCATTCTCCACTGGACACATAGCATGAGGTGACAGTTCATTCTCCACTGGACACATAGCATGAGGTGACTGTTCATTCTCCATTGGACACATAGCATGAGGTGACAGTTCATTCTCCATTGGACACATAAGTAAGTAAGATGGTTTCATACAGAAATGCATCGAGGACCTTGTGCCGAGGAAAGAAATCTGTGTGTTTCTAAACCAGAAGCCATGGATTAACAGTTCCGTGCGTGTGGCTCTAGCAGAGAGGGACACAGCACACAGATCCGGGGACAGAGAGGAGAACAGAACAAGGTACAACCTCTGCAGTGAGATCACAGCAGCTAAAAAGGATTACAGAGTCAAGATTGAAGAACAATTAGGCAGCAATGACTCAAAGTGTATGGAAGGCACTACACACAGTAACAGACCTGAAAGGGGTCTCCAGCAGCACAGCTAACACCGCTGCCTCCTTACCGGACGAGCTGAACAGCTTTTACACCCGTTTTGAGGTTAAAAACAACACCCACCACCCCCACCCCGCCGAAATGAGCAGTGCCCTGGTCATCACAGAGGCTGATGTGTGCGCCGAGTTGCAAATGTGCAACATTTGTATTTTTTTCTTTAAAAAAAAAAAGGGTATAAATAATTTGTTTTCCTGTTATTTTTTCACCTAAACATCATCACCGGATCCTATTGTTTAGTCTTGCAATGCCATTGGCCAGGATATTTGCATATAATTACGTACCCCCCACAAACTTCACAACTTCAAAATCCTTGAAGGACGAAAACTCTCTTTTTCACTGGACGGGATTCCTCACAAAAAAGTAAGTAAAATGCCTGTAATATTTTTTGGGTGATCATTAGAATGTCTAGAACATGTACATATGTTATTATTGTGAAATATATCCCCCAAATGTAAATTAGAGCATGCTTTATACCTGTGGAGTCTTATAGTTTTCACAATACACTTATACTAGTGCTGTCAGGCGATTAAAACAATTAATCTAATTAATTACAGGATTTGTAATTAATTAATCTAATTAATCACATTTTAATCGCATAACCATTTTAGGCCTGATATTCTGTATTCATATTTCAAATTGCATGTGTCCGGATGGCAGAATTCAGTACTGTATCTACAAAACCTTCTGTTTAATCATCTTCCCTTTATTCATTTGCTTAGATTTTTCAGGTCTGGTCAATTTTAGCATGGTGTTATTCACAGTCAATTTTTTTTTTTTTTTTTTTTATTGATATTCTCATTTGGTTCATTACAATTTACTCAACCTAGTAACAGACAGTATTTCTGACACTGGGAATACATTCCCTGAGATCCATAGATTCAGATACCAAGAACATGCAAATGGAGCATTTAAAAAAAAGAAGTCTGTAAATGTTTATTCTACGTTTTAATGGAATTAATGAGATTTAAAAAAAATATATATATATAATATTTTTTTTGTAATTAAATGAGTTAATTTTCATAACGCGATAATTTGCTGTGTAATTAATTAATCTAATTAACGAGATAAACTGACAGCCCTAATTTATACAGTTATGTGTATTTTCCCCACATTACATTACTATATATATAGTGTAGGCTATGTGCATTTTTACTTTAATATCTAATTTCCAATAATATTTGTAACCATTGTAACCAATTTGTATTTTGTAACCAATTGTACTCGAAGACAAATATACTGCATTAGCTTATACAATGTCATTGCCTACAATGTTTTAGCAATCGGTTTGTGCTAATTTAGCAATTGGTTTGTGGTAATTTTTCCTGTGGGGGTTGCCCATGTCATCATTGTTCATGTGAGGGGTGGTGGGGATTGCCCACTTACGACCATCCTCAATCCCTTTGTTAGGCTAAGCACCATCATCACTCCCTTTGTGAGGATAAGCAACGCACATAGGTTGGCCAGACAGTATTTTGTGACTTGTGAAATGTGTCGTGGAATATATTATCATGTCATTATAGATTTGTGTTGAGATATCATTTTATACAGCTTGACTGTTTCAGTGTGACCAACTAGTATAATGTGTGTGTGTCTCTTTAAGAGACTCCAAGGTACTGACATCTCCCCAGCCAGCCAAAACAATGTTGTTATTAACTCCTGTAGCTGGGAACCATTTTAATTTCTTTTATCATCCTTGCAAGTGTGTATTAAACTATGTTCTGCCATATAGGCCAGATTGATTCGTAAATGAAGGTGAGCGGTGAGCGGAGCGGAGAGCGACTTGGGGGGGGGGGCGGGCCAACATGAGCGAATGAGAGCGGAACCAGACGTCTAGAGCGAAGAGCGGATTTCTCTGGTGCTCCGCTCCGCTCACATGCTCTGGCCAGGACCAAGTTGGACACTTCCCACGGAAGACACAGAGAGGGCGCTGCAGGAATAGTGGCTGTTCCGGGTACACCAACTTACTCTGCCACAAGTATGATGTTCGTCTGTGCATTTCAGGTGACAGAAACTGTTTCTGGGACTATCACTGCTAAAGAATTTTTCAATGCATCATGATGCGGACGACAACGATGTGGCATCGATGCAGTGACAGACCATAATCGATTATAGCCTACTAACGTTGATGTGTTAAAAGAAAAAAAAGAGATAGAGAGAGAGACTTAATTTTCCAGCCTCGGCTGGACAATAAAGTTGTAACGTTAAAAAAAAATGCAACGTCGCATTGAATTGTGGGTGCGACAGCGAGGCCAACACTACAGGACACATGGCGGAACAAAGTAGTAGTGTCCAGCGGCAGCAGCTGATAAAAAAACTTGCCCACGTTTTGGAAGTCAGACATTTGGGCACATTTTGGATTTTTTTCAAGTCACTGGGAAGCATGAACTGGACAAAGTGTGTGTGTCGTACAAAAATCAACCACGTTAGCCGGTTTCACCAGGAGCTAGCGTCTGCTCCAATTAAGAAAACGGTAGACCCAGCCCAGCCACGAATTGATGAGACGCTGTCAACATTGCCACCCAACACTGAGAGAGGCAAGAGAATCACCCAAGCAGTGTCTGCTTTCATAGCTAAGGATTTAAGGCCTTATTCCGGCGTCGAGAACCCCAGGTTTCGCCATCTGCTGAAGACCCTGGAGCCGCGGTTTAAGCTCCCATCACAAAGCCACTTTACAGAAACAACTATACCAGCTCTCTACCGCGGAACCAAAGCCCAGGTAATGGACTCAATGAGTAAAGTCAAATCAAATCAAATTTATTTGTAAGGCCAGACAACACACGTTAATGTCCCCATGGGCCGTACACTTCTTCTTTAAACAAGTCAAGAAGAAACATCACAATAAGTCAAGAACAAAACAAGAACACCATAAGGTCCAAAAAATATAAAATAAATGCAAAAAATTAAATAAATGCAACACTCCCAGACATACCCCACGCGAAGGTAAGGAAAAACTCACTAATACCTAGCAATAGGAGGGGGTTAGAGAGTTCCCATGTTTGTAGTGGGCGGAGATGGAGCAATAAATACAAGCAGTGAGCATATGCATACATGGTGACAGTAGAATCATAGTATATAAGAAAATTGTGAAGACAGAGACAGAGGTTAGAAGGTTCTCCTATGTCTGCAGAAAGCAGACAAGGGAGCAAATAGACATCCTAACTAAACTAGACAGATTAATCTAAGGGTCAGGCCCCGACCAGGTGAGATCAGGGTAGGTTGAAGGAGAGAGAGAAAAGATGGGTCTTAAGCAGGGATTTAAAGGATTCGACAGAGCAGGCGCCCCTGACGACGGCAGGTTATATGTTCCACAGGTAGGGAGCGCGGTAGACAAAGGCTCTGTGGCCGGCGGATTTCTTTTTAACCCTAGGAATCGATAGAAGCCCTGCATTTTGTGAGCGCAGAGCACGAGCGGGCGAGTATCGAGAGATGAGATCGGATAGATAGAGCGGTGCAAGCTAGGGGTGGAACGATACGCATTCGAACCGTGTACCCTACGGTAAGACCGCCACGGTTCGGGGCGTCTGTGTATCGTACGGTTCAGGGGATGCGCAAATAAAAAAATAAAAAAATTTATTTGGCACGGAGCCGGGAGAGGTGAGCGCTGGCTGCAGGCAGCAGCACTGTAGGTGCTAGTCAGTTTGTGTAAAAATGGCATTGGCACAATATAAATCAATCTTCATTACGACTTTAAAAACATAGCCATTAACATTACATAGGCCTACACACATCTTGCCATAGCGTTAGCAGTTTGTACAACACAACGCATGTTGAACTATGGTAGCCCGCCAGCTAATACAGTCAATGCAATGTTATCGTAGCTACTAGCTAGCAGAGAAGAAAATGGGAGTCTGAGAGGCGGACATACAACTGTGTTTTACTAACTCCAACCAGGACTATTGCCGCTTTTCCACTGCTTGTTGATGTTATGAACTCCTCCTAACGTTACCGAAGCTGATAACATTGGCTGAGCTGAAGGTCCGTGACCCTAAAATGTCCGTGGGGACCCGCCAACCCATAGATAGTTCCAACTCACCGAATTACGTAATCAACCACAGTTGCACTTGTGACAACCCCATCCCTCTCCTACAGGTTGACTCAGGGATATACCTGGATATCTCCATTAACCTGTTTGTCATCCACAGACTGGCAATCAGATGCACCTGTGCAGGTGTGTCAGGAGGAGGAGGCACACTTGTGTAAAAGGCCTGACTTCTCCATTTGTCTGCTGTCTCTCCTCCAAGCTGGTCCTGACATTTTGTTTGTTTGAATTTGGTTTGGTTGTTTCTCATATTATCATTTACACGCACCACACACTGACTCACTCATGCACTCACTACATTACTGATAGTACTGATCCATTCATTCTTTAATTTCTTTTGTTTGTACATATTTAAATAGCATAATTAAATTACTCTTTGTTACAAACTTCAAGTACTTGTGTGGTCTCCCTTGTTTTGTCTGTACCTTGAGCTTGGTTCATGACAAAATGGGGGCTCGGCCTTTTGGTGGACCTTTTTTGTTTAATTGATTAGTTTGTTGGCTTTTGGCTTAGTTTGTAGTGGTGGAATCTGATTTTGGACTTTCTTGGTAAGTAACACTTCGGAAAATTTATTCCATACCACATTTTTGTTATAGATTTATTCATTTGTTAGTAATTGCATGTTTGTTTCTACATGTAAATTGTTTGGGAGATGCATACAAGTAATTGGTTTGTTTGTTTTTGTTTGTTTGATTGGTTTGGAGGAGAGCAGCTTGGTCAGTAATTGGATCCTGAGTGAGAGTGTGGTGAATCCTCTCCTCTGTGGACATGCAGCGGGTGGTGAGTATGACTTTTTGAGTGCTATTTAATCTGTTTAAAAGTGGTAGTGAGTAGCCCTGGTTAGGTAGGCGCCGAATGCACTACATTTATTATTTTTCCTTTTTTGTTTTGAACTGGAGTCTGTAAGGTGGAGACTTCGGTCTCTGTCGAGGGTAAAGAAAGAAGACGGTTAGGTTTAGATTAGTGATATTGGTAGGGAACCAGGGTTGCTCAAAAATACAAATATCATTGTATATGGTTAGGGATTGGCACTCGGAAAGTCTTGCTCACCATGTTTTCTGTTTGTTTTCTATATAAGTAGTGATTAGTGCTTTAGATATGGCGTCCATTGTAAAAGACTTTATACACACTCCTTCAATCGAGTTATTGAACCAGTGTACAAGGGAACACCTGCAAAAAATTGCTGAGCACTTTGAGATTGAGGTGACTGATAAACGTTTGAAGGAAGATGTGAGAGTATTGTTGAGAGACACATTGGTGGGGAGGGAGATTTTGATTGATATAGATAAACCTGTCATTTCACCTACAGTGACCCCTGTAGCTTTGACCTTTGAACAGCAAAAGGAGTTGTTAACTCTTAAATTGGAACATGAGGGAAGGAGTATGGAACATGAGGAAAGAATGGAAAGAATTAAAGCGAATTCTTTCCAATCACAATTAGAGATGGAAACCATTAAATTGAAGCAGATAATTGAGGGGAAAATGTCCTCCGGGGTCACTGGTCAGGAGGAAAATACATTTAATGTGGGATCTAACCGGCAACTGCTTCCCCAGTTCACAGAAAAGGATCCGGACCTGTTTTTTTCTTTGTTTGAGCGGGTGGCAAATGCAAGAAAGTGGTCTGATGAGGAGTGCACTTTGTTGTTGCAGTGTGTCTTCACAGGTAAGGCACAAGAGGCTTATGCTTCTTTGACTGTAGCAGACAGTAAAATCTATGAGACAGTTAAAACTATAGTGTTGCGTGCATATGAGTTGGTCCCCGAAGCATATCGGCAACGTTTTAGGAATTGGGAAAAGAAGGAGCACCAGACTCATGTTGAATTTGTCCGTGATCTGGTTGTTCAGTTTAATCGATGGTGTTCGGGCGTCAGAGGTTAGAACTTTTCAAGAACTGTCTGATTTAGTAATACTGGAGCAAATAAAAAACGGTGTGCCATATAGTATTGCTACTTACTTGAACGAGCGAAAAGTAAAAACTCCGCAGGAAGCAGCAATGTTGGCTGATGAATATAGTTTAATTCATAAACGTACATTTGCCGAAGCTAGTGGTGGTGTGCAGCAGAAAAGATTTTCTCCGCGCATAGACAGACGTTTTGGGTCAAATGTGGATTCGGTTTATTCCAGGCCTGATAGTTCGTGGAAGGATGATAGTTGTCATTACTGCCAGCGAAAAGGGCACTGGAAAAATGAATGTCCTACACTTAAAGACAAGGCAAGGTTTTCTGGCAGACCGCAAGTAAAGCCTGCTGCTTTGGCTGCACATGTTTCCTTGGTCCAGTTAGCGCTCCAAATGGAAGGGCAGTCTGTGGTCCATTGTCCTACTCTGTGCGAGTCAAAAAACAGGGCGGATTATGCAGCATTTATTTCAGAGGGTTACGTGTCCATACCTGGGAAGGAGAAAGTGGCAGTTCGAATATTGAGAGATACTGGCGCGCTACATACGTTTGTCTGTGACTCTGTTCTTCCATTCACCTCTGATACAGACACCGGAGATGTCATTTTGATGCAGGGTATGGGTATGAATATTATTCCAGTACCGGTGCATAGAGTCGAGTTAGTCTGCGGGTTTGTCACTAGACAAGTGAGGGTAGGAGTGCGCCCAGCTCTGCCTGTGGAGGGGGTTGACGTCATTTTGGGGAATGACCTGGCAGGAGATAGAGTGTGGGCAGAGGCGCCGCCACCGTACGTGGTCACCCAGGTTCCGGCACCCCTTACTTCAAAGTCAAAGGATGAAAGAGTAGAGTCTGGTCCTGAAAGGGAGTGGTTCCCAGCGTGCGCAGTGACTCGAGCGATGGGTCAGCTGAGGGATGAGTCTGCTCAACAAGTAAAAACAGAGGGAAAGGCTGTATTAATACCGGTGCCTCTTGAGTCGATATCTCGTAGTGATTTGGTTCTGGAACAAAAATCTGACCTCTCTCTGAAGACTTGTTTTGAGTTGGTGTCTCCTGTGGGGGACATGGAACATGCAGCTCAAGGCTATTTTGAGCAAAATGGTGTCCTGTTGCGAAAGTGGTGTGCACAGGGAGATAACTTTGTGGGTAACCCGATTGTGCAGATTGTGGTGCCTATTAAGTTCAGAGAAATGGTCATGAAAGCGGCGCATAATGATGTAGCTGGTCATATGGGTGTTCAAAAAACGTACACTCGGATCCTGGATCATTTCTTTTGGCCACGTATGAAAACTGAAGTATCTGCATTCATCAAAACTTGCCACACCTGTCAGCTGACGGGAAAGCCCAATCAGTCAATACGTCCGGCACCACTGTGTCCTATTCCAGCTTTGGACCAGCCTTTTGAGTATTTAGTTATGGATTGTGTAGGTCCGTTGCCGCCCTCAAAGTCTGGTAACCAATATTTGTTAACTTTGATGTGTCAGGCTACCCGTTATCCAGCAGCTTACCCGTTGCGTTCTATTACAGCCAAGTCTGTGGTCAAAGCACTGTCTCAGTTCATTTCGGTTTTTGGTATTCCAAAAGTCATACAGACGGATCAAGGTTCCAATTTTCGCTCACGATTGTTTGCTCAGGTTTTGCAACAGCTTCAGATTAAGCATAACCTGTCATCGGCCTATCATCCCCAAAGTCAGGGTTGTTTGGAACGTTTTCACCAAACCCTTAAGTCCCTTTTGCGTGCTTACTGCACAGAACTTGATCGAGACTGGGAGGAGGGGCTGCCGTGGTTGTTACTGGCTGCGAGAGAGGTGGTTCAGTCCAGCACCGGGTTTAGTCCAAATGATTTGGTTTTTGGGCACTCGGTGCGTGGACCGTTGGCTGTGTTGAAAAATATTGACCAATAGTCTGAACCACCTCAGAACTTGATGGAATATGTGGATGGTTTTAGGCACAGACTCTATGTGGCAGGGCAAATGGCAAAACGGAAGTTGAAAAAAATCACAAGATAAAATGAAATCTCTGTTTGACCGTAAAGCAAAACAACGGCAGTTTAGTCCTGGAGATCAGGTCATGTTTCTTAGGCCAGTGGTGGGCTCACCATTTCAGGCACGTTTTGTTGGCCCATGTATGGTTAAGCAGCAGATCTCTGACAATGATTACTTGATCTCATTGCCTAAAGGTAAATCTAGATTGTGTCATATAAATATGCTGAAACCATATTATGAACGTGTATCTTCCCCTGTCTCCACTCAGGTCCCGTGCGTAGAAACGGCACTGTGCACAAACACAACAGTGTTTTCAGCAGACGCAGTGAATGGGGAGGGGGAATGGACAAAAGAGGAGGCTGTGTTACAGGGTCGTTTGAACAACTCTGAGACATTAAAATCATTGCCATTAGTACTTGAGCACTTGGATGAGGGTAAGAAAAATGAATTGGTTGCACTGATAAACAGTTACCCATCATTGTTTGCAGATGTACCGTCGCAGACGCATCTCATTGAACATGACATCGATGTTGATATGGCTCAACCTATCAAACAACGTTTTTACCGGGTTTCACCGGATAAGGGAGCACAGTTGAAAAAGGAGGTTCAATATATGCTGGACAATGGATTAGCGGAACCCTCAAATTCCAGCTGGGCCTCTCCATGTTTACTGGTGAAAAAACCTGACTCCACTTTTCGGCCATGCACTGATTTCAGGAAAGTCAATAATGTCACTAAACCTGATGTGTTCCCCTTGCCACGTATGGAGGATTGTGTAGACCAGGTAGGCTCAGCCACATTTGTGAGCAAGTTTGACTTACTTAAAGGATACTGGCAGGTCCCATTGTCACCACGGGCCCAGGAGATAAGTGCATTTATTACTCCTACCGGTTTGTATTCTTACAAAGTGATGCCCTTTGGTTTGCGCAATGCTCCGGCCACATTCCAGCGTTTGATGAACCGGGTGGTGGCAGGACTATCTGGTTGTGCCGTCTATTTAGATGATGTTGTCATATTTAGTGACACGTGGGAGGACCATCTGCAGAGGATACAATCCCTCTTTGATAGATTGGTGTGGGCACGGTTAACTGTAAATTTGGCCAAGTGTGAATTTGCCAGAACCACAGTTACTTACTTGGGGAAGGTGGTGGGGCAGGGGGAGGTTCGACCTGTTGAGGCTAAGGTGGTGGCCATCAACAATTTCCCACCCCCTGTTACAAAGAAAGAGTTGATGCGTTTTCTCGGAATGGTGGGGTACTATCGAAGTTTTTGTCAAAACTTCTCTTCAGTGGTAGCGCCCCTCACAGATCTTCTACGGTTGAAGGTTAAGTTTGTATGGTCAGAGAAGGCCCAGTGTGCTTTTAACAATGTGAAGGCTCTTCTATGTTCTTCTCCGGTGTTGGCAGCACCACAGTTTGAGAAGCCTTTCATATTGCAGGTTGATGCCAGTGATGTGGGCGCGGGAGCAGTGTTGCTGCAGGCTGATGATGATGTGGGGGTGGAAAGGCCGGTAGGGTTTTTCTCAAAGAAGTTTACGTCATATCAGTTAAATTATTCAGTCATTGAGAAGGAGGCTTTAGCGTTGATTTGGGGATTGCAACATTTTGATGTGTATGTTAGTTCTGGGACACCTTTGGTGGTATACACGGATCACAATCCCCTCACTTTTTTGCGCTCTTTTCAGAACCCCAATCAGCGGTTGATGAGGTGGGCTTTATTTTTGCAGCCATATCATTTGGATGTTCGCCATATTAGAGGCACTGAAAACGTGATTGCTGACGCTCTCTCTCGCGCTTTCTAGGTTTAATGTGAATGATTGATTGTTGTGTTATTTATTTGTGCTTCTGCTGTCCCTCTGCTCTTTTATACTCTCTCTTAAAAGGCTCCTAGGGTTCAAGGTTGCGGAGGAGTGGAGTGCTGTGGGGATGGTGGAACGTAGATTTGGATGTACAGCAAGTAAATGATTATAATCGGAAGGTGCTGGAGGGATGGTGTTGTAGGGAACAGTTAGATTGTTATGCTTGATATTGTTTTGTTATTAGTATTAGTATAGAGTGTGCGTTTTGGCGGAGTACCTCAGTGTTCTCCGCTCTTAAGGGGGGGGATGTGACAACCCCATCCCTCTCCTACAGGTTGACTCAGGGATATACCTGGATATCTCCATTAACCTGTTTGTCATCCACAGACTGGCAATCAGATGCACCTGTGCAGGTGTGTCAGGAGGAGGAGGCACACTTGTGTAAAAGGCCTGACTTCTCCATTTGTCTGCTGTCTCTCCTCCAAGCTGGTCCTGACATTTTGTTTGTTTGAATTTGGTTTGGTTGTTTCTCATATTATCATTTACACGCACCACACACTGACTCACTCATGCACTCACTACATTACTGATAGTACTGATCCATTCATTCTTTAATTTCTTTTGTTTGTACATATTTAAATAGCATAATTAAATTACTCTTTGTTACAAACTTCAAGTACTTGTGTGGTCTCCCTTGTTTTGTCTGTACCTTGAGCTTGGTTCATGACACACTCAATATTTAAATAATGTTAGTCTAAATAAATGTAGACAGATAATGTACGTATTTTAAAAATAGAATGAACAGAGCAGTGTTGTTTTGAAACAGTACAGTGTGTGTGTGTTAGTCTGATGTATGCTGCAATTTATATTGATGGCCTTCTAATTTGTTTATTTATTTAACAGTGACAGTTTTCCCTTTGATAAGAAATCCAGCCATATTCCTTTCATTGTATTTCAAATACTGCACTTTAATTTCAAGCAGAAAACGAATCTTTCCATTAAGAACTGACAATCAGGTAATTTAAACATTGTTGACATTGTTTTTTTGTGTTTATATTAAAGAAAGGAAAGTCTAGTGCTGGGTGAGCATATTGTTTGTTTGCACTAAATTAATACTTTGACAAATGTAGCCTATATTTTTCAGTCAGTTCGGTCTTTGTGTGCCAAACATTATTTAAGGCTGTAAACACATTTTTTTATATAAATGAGAAGCATGTTTAGATTTTTGAGTGTTAAATTTTTTTATATAAAAAACAACGTATATCGAACCGAACCGAAAACAGTGACCCCAAAACTGTGATACGAACCGAACCGTCCTTTTTGTGAACAGTTCCACCCCTAGTGCAAGCCCATTTAAAATGTTGTAGGTGAGGAGTAGCACTTTAAAGTCAGATCGGGCTTGAATAGGAAGCCAGTGTAGGGTGGACAAAACTGGTGTGATGTGATAACATTTTCTAGTTTTAGTTAGTATCCGCGCAGCCGCGTTTTGCACGAGTTAAAGATTTTTGATGCTTGACTTAGGTAGGCCTGAAAAAAGTGCATTACCGTAGTCTAGACGTGATGAGACAAAAGCATGAATTAGGGTTTCAGCATCAGCCAGAGTTAAAATGGGGCGCATTTTAGCGATATTACGAAGATGGAAGGCAATTTTGGTGAAATTTTTTATATGTGCATTAAATGAGAGGGAGGAATAAAAGATTACTCAGAGGTTTTTTTATGGTGGAGCTCTGGGATACATGACAAGTATGAAAGTTGAGGGAGATGTCCTGAAACAGGCCTCTGTGGTTTGGGGGGCCAACAATTAACATCTCAGTTTTATCTGCATTAAGGAGTAGAACGTTTTGCAACATCCATTTTTTTACGGCAAGCAGGCAAGCCTCAAGATTTTGTAATTGGGAGGAATCTTTTGGCTTAATAGGTATATATAATTGGGTGTCATCAGCGTAAAAATGAAAGTTAATGCCAAATTTGCGTATGATATTGCCGAGGGGTAGCATGTAAATCGAAAATAGCAAAGGGCCCAGGACAGAGCCTTGTGGGACCCCGCATTGCACTGGGAGGGTCTCAGATGTTAAATCATTATAGACCACGCAGTGTGTTCTATCAGTTAAATAAGATTTAAACCAAGCAAGTGCGTGACCCCGAATGCCAACATGATTCTCAAGCCGACCTAGAAGAATCTAAAAAAGCTAGTCTAAAGCTAGTCGAGTAGCTATGACATGTGATGCATGGACCTCTGTTACGACGGACTCGTATTTAACAATAACTGCACATTACATCAGCAAGGACTGGGATATTTTGTGCTGCAAACGAGAGCCGTTTATGAGAGCCACACAGGTGCTCATATTGCGGAGCTGCTTTCTAATGTCGTGGAGGAATGGCAGCTAAAAGATAAATCTGTAGTGCTGATTACAGACAACGCATCGAACATAATAGTCGCAGCTCAAGTTGCAAAGTTCTCTCATGTAAGATGTTTCACCCATTCATTCAGGGCGCGTTCACACCTACCCTGTCCACTTAAATGAATAGTCCGTTTCGTTTGTAGAGGTATGTTGTGAACACAAACCGAACTATTTTGAGGACCAAACAACCGAACCATGGTCCTCTTGAAAAGTTGGGACTCGATCCGTTTCAATCGAACTATAGTACCTAATCCAGGAAGCAGTGTGGCTCTGAATTCAGTCAGAGTCAGAGTCAGAGTCTCTCTCTCTCAGGTGTGAACACGCCCTAAATCTCGCATCACAGCAAGCACTCTCTGTGCCCACGGTCGCCAGGCTTCTGGGCAGAATCCAAAGGATATCCACATCCTTCCACCGCAGCACGACAGCTAACCACCAGCTGCAACTCAAACAGAGACTGCTTGTTCTGTCATAAACTGAAAACTGACGTTGCCACAAGGTGGAATAGCGCATATGACATGGTGGATAGGTTTTCGGAACAACAACCAGCGATATGTGCCACCTTGCTGTCTCCTGAGGTGAGAAGAACAGAATCCGACCTCTGTACTCAGAATGAAACGGATGTTTCAAACGCAGAGGACACTGTGAAGACATTAAAGGCCATGAAGGATGCCACAACACTGATGTCAGAAGAGGGCAATTCAACAGATTGTCTCATTGCTCCACTAAATGCTCAACTCCTCCATAACATGTGTGAGACCATCGGAGACTCACTCATGATCCACGAGATCAAGCATGCCATCAAAGTATATCTTCTTAACTCATTGGGTGCATAACCCGAGATAAGTCGGGTTATCTTGCCATGCGTTGAGTGCCAAAACCCGAGATTTCTCTGGTTTTGATCCTTTGATCTTTTTTCTTTGATCCCCGTTCTATACGGTCAGCCGGAGCCCTCTAGGTCTCCCTGGCTCATATGCCTACGTTGGAATTGCAATGACGATCGAATCTCAGTGGCAGTATCGCCTACCTTCTAAATTGGAATAGCTTGGTGGATATATATTTTTTTTCTTTTTGCAAGGGCCCCTTCTCATCTGAGATTTTTTTTTTATTCTATGTCTATTTTACCGAACCTGAAACATGTTTTTGTAACGATCACAGTGTCATGACAAACACGATCGCAGTTTCTAGTCCCCCCCCCCCCGTCACTTGATGCTTTTGTGAAGACACATATGTACATGGTTAGGGCTGGGCGATATGACGATATTATATAAATATCGGGTACAGTTCATTAACGATACACTTTTTCAACGTATCGTGGATATCGTGATGTTTTGCCCAAGAGGATTGTGTCGCGTCAATCTGCCCACACGTTACTCGTTCATATCTCAGCCTGTGCTGAGATATGCCCATTCCGCGGTCTGTTAATAAAGTTTTCAATCAGACAGATGTATGGAAAGGCTTTTATTATAACATTCGTTGTAGTAAAATCATTATGCCTCATTTAGTCTCCTACTCGACGGCCGCGGGGAGCTAACGTTGGTAGCTTTGTTGATGTTCAGTGTTCACTTCAGCACACGGGACATTCAGGAAGTCATAACGCTTGCCGATTGGTGCTAAGAACAGCAGGGCGGGTGCAAGCGGTGTGACGTCATTGGCAGACTCGACTGTCAATCAAAATGATTATGTTTCCGTCAGAATGAATGAATGAAAACTGTATTAAAAGGTTGCAGAATGGGTACAATACAGTACAGGAGGATGAAGACCAGAAAAAGACTTTCGGCTTTTTTACATAAGGGTCCTCCATTTTCAATTAATCAAAACATTTAGAGACATACATATATACAGTAGTTTCATAAAAATGCTAAAATGCTATTTATTGATTGATTGATTTAAAACTTTAACATATTGCAGAATGGGTACAGTACAGCTCAATACATACAATTGTTAAGGGGATGCAGACCAGAGAAAGACTTTAGTCTTGTTTACATCAGGGTCCCCCATTTTCAATTCATCATATTTCATATCTAAATCATATAATATCTCATATGCAATATATAATCTAATAATCTAAATCTAATATAAAAATGCTAAATGCATGGGTATTTTATTTTGTCTTTAATGTTAGCTTGCAAACTCAAATACTGTCTTGGTAAGCCTCATAATGAATTGTTTGGGGTAAAAAAGAAAAACATCGTGATGTGTATCGTGTATCGCCGAAAGGTCAGAAAATATCGTGATATCATATTTAGGCCATATCGCCCAGCCCTATACATGGTATATACCTTTGATTTGGGAGTATTTGGGGTTTCAGGCGATCAACCAGAACGATTTGGGCTTATTGCATATAACGCGTCATATCTCGCGATCTATGAAAAAATACTATTATTTTGGAAAGGGGCGATGTGTAGAAATGAACTGATTAGTCAGTAATGGACTATGAACAATGCCTGTCAAATGAGCCTTACTATTGTCTCCATAGCTATAGTACAGAACACATGATGGGTCTGCAAACATCGCTAAAATGGTCAATAACGCTGGCGCCAGGTGGTACAGATGGGGAAAGTGGGTGGCACCCAAAGAGTTAAGAGGTATTTATTTATGGTACATTTTTTATTGATATTTTCAGCATAGACAGTTGTCATAAAAAATACTGAATTATTTTGCTGTTACATTAAAAACAATTCTAAGTAGACTAAAAATATTAAATGTTGCCATTATCTAAGACAAAATGTAAAACATTTAAATACATTTTCCCCAATTATCTAATCTAAAATCCAATTTTGCATATCTCAAATATTAGGTACAACAGTGAGGCAGAGAAGAAGTTCCTTCATACAGCCTCTTCCCTGGATCCCCGCTTTAAAGAACTGCCTTTTCTCACAGAGGAAGGGAAACAGGAGGTCTCAGAAGAAGTGACTGAGGAGGCTGCATCCTTGGAGGTAATTTCACCATGTTTCATGTAAAATGTATTCAATTAAAACTTAAAACTGTCATATCAATAAAGTAACTACAATGAGTAAAAGTTTTATAAGACTGAGAAAAACAGTTATCCTAATAGATGTGAGCTGCTTCATTGATTGAGAAGGAGCTAATGGCTTGTTTAACCTCTTAAGCCCTATTTTCTGAAAATCCGCCTAAAATACATACCTAAGTAAATGGAATATTGCTCCACTTCTACAAGGTCAATTTGCATATTCTTGGTATCTAGGGACATCTATGGACCTCAGTGAATGTATTCCCAGTGTCAGAAATATTATGTCTATTACTAGGCTTGCTTAAATTGTGATGAAACGAGAACATGAATTATGATTTTTCTTTGCATTTTGACAGTGAATAACACCATGCTAAAAATGACCAGACATGAAAAACTGCCACTGATCTCATTCAGTACCTTCTTGAGATCATGTGTACAAAAAATCTAAGGAAATGAATAAAGGGAAGATGATTAAACAAAGGGTTTTGTAGATAAAGTACTGAATTCTCCCATCCGGACCAATGCTATTTGAAATATTATTATAGAATATAGAATAGCAGGCTTATAAATGACCTTATTATAGCCAATTTGCACATTTATGGATTGTGCCAAATCTTATATTTCAAATGCCCGAGTTCGATTTGGATTTAGTATCACCAGGCGTGCATAAGAACAGATAATGAAATCTACTGTATGTACAGTAGCTTTCAAATTTGCCATGGTGGCACCATTTTGAAACTAATTTCAAATCTAATTGTTGCTACATGCTAAAAATAGGGAACAGAAACTAACTGCGCTTCAATATATACCAATAACGTTAAGTTATGTGGTTTATTATCCAGAGTAATAAGAGATATAAAAGAAATCCATACAGAAGTAATTTGCTTGAAACCCCATAGAGGCCTTTGAGAAGTGTCGTTCGGAAAAATTCCAACGCTCATCGAAAGCTGTCGGTGTCCTCTTCAAAATGGCCGCAAAAGAACCACAGGCAGGCCCGGCCCAGCAAAATGGCAGGCATTGACAGTCGAGGAATGCCAAAACGCATTCGATGAACTATGCCTGGCTGTGCAGGAAGGCGTAGAGTTCCCTGCAACCACCCTGGACAGGCTTGTGGTCCACAAGGATGAGTACTCCAAGCTCTTACTGTACCACGGCCAGGCCCAAACCATGGCCTAGGAATGGCCCGGAATGCCCTTACTGGACTTGTGTGGACTTGTGTGGCGGTTTATGTTCAGTTGGCAGTCGTGTGTAGTCGCATTCTAATGTGGGGGCCGACAACGCTGAGGACGTCGAGGATTGCCCGTTTCTGGCACAGTTTAGGATGTCGAGGATTGCCTGTTTCTGGCATTGTTTAGAACGTCGAAGATTGCCTGTTGCTGGCGTAACTTGCATATTTTTTCACGGACGCCACTGTAGATGGAGCAAGAGTTGTATTTTTGTTTCCCTTAATATAAGTCCATTTGTATGGGTAGAACACTTTGTATGGTTTGGGTAGTTTTCTGAGCCCTTACGGCAAGAATACTAGGTGGGAGGTGGAGAATTATTCTACGTTATTCCTACAGAGAGATAATTATTATTATTGTTATTCCTATAGAGACATTTTGCAAGTATTATTTATTGTCTGGTGCCGCCTAGTGGGCATTTACCGGAACGTGTGTCTGAGACTGTGGACAGGTGAGCTGCTTCAGCGTCGGCACGACGCACTATTTAAGCGACACTCATAGCCATAGGCCTGTAATGAGAAAAGCCCTGTGGGCGATCTAACTGGCTAACGGTGCGTTGTATGCGCTGATTATGTTCGTAATTATCATTTTTATATGCATAGCACATGTGGCTAATGAATGCCGTTTTGTTTCCCGTTTGTAAAGGTAAATAATCTGACGGTAAATTAACTGACGGTAAAGTGACTAATGACTGATGAATACCGCTGTCTAAAGACTACCAGTAATCTAATGGCTACTAATGACTAATGCTACTAGCTACCTGCTGTCTAATTGACCACCTGGTGGCTGTTTGCCAATGACGTTGGAGTTTGAGTGTTTGGATGCTATATCCTAATAAATAACATTCAAGCAGATGTCGGAATTGTTTCCTTTGGTCCGTATTAAAACAGTTGATCGCCTGCACCCTTCCAAAGGGGAGGTCTAGTTGACAAATTGACAGTGACCGACTAGGTATTTGGACACCTATGTTACTCTATTTCATTATCACTAAAAGTGAATTGTCCTTATTGTATCAGAAACTTCAGAATGTTATCTTTCAAAAGAGACCAGGATCATGCATGTGCTATAAGTATATAAAGTATAAAGATCAGCTTTGCAAAAAAAGTATGCAGTCCTCAAGTTCAAGTTTAAAAATTGCCACTTTTCTGGGCGCCAGTTAAGAGGTTAATGAATATAACTCGTCAGTTTCATCAACATAAATAATCCAATAAGGGCATGGTTGGTACAAAAGGGATGGTGATGTCTTGATGGAGCGCCAAGTGGATGCAGATAGGCTACATCATTTATGATAAATGTTTTATTTTAATAATAAAAAATTCAAATATTGATTTAGAATTCGAATGTCAATGTTATGAATGAAGCTTCTAACTATTCGGTACAGCCCTAGCTTTTATACAGGTGATGGCGGCTACCAGCTCCAGCCATGGCTGATGACTCCTGTGCGTAATCCTGCCAACATGGGAGAGGCGGTGTGCGGTGTGATCGAGCGCACATTTGGCATCTTAAAAAGCTGGTTTAGATGCCTGGATCGTAGCGGTGGGGCAATGCTATATCGTCGCCCCAAAGCACACCACTCCTTTGGGTGCTGGGTTAGGTAATAATCACAATAAAGAGAATAGAACCCGCAGACTCATATGCTCCAGAATAAACTTAATTTATAATGTTTCGTCAGGTCCATGAGGAGTAGACGCGGGAAACACTTATATGCATTCAGCAGCGGCGCAGCTGCTATGAACTAGACTATTACAAATTAAAATAAATTAATAAATAAATATTCAAAAAAAATTATTATCATTTCATTTGGGCTGTGGGGGTGCTTAATGTAAAAGACTGACCTGAGGAACAGGCTGCAGGGAGACCATCTGGCCGCTTGTATGCGTCTCAGCATCAATGGGCCCCTACCAGTGAATTCCCCACCAAAGAGCCCTGGAGCTTTTCTTTCAAAAGCCCAGGAAAATGAAATGCTCTAAGGCAGAATGTAGCCTATGCCACTGAGACTTCTTAGGTGTAAAGTGCTGTCGTAGTGTTATGATTTGTGTATGTTAGACATTTAGTATTTATATTATCTATATCTATGTTCAATACAAATAGTGTACAAGTGTTGAGGCATGTCATTAATCTTGACATTTACTTTGATTACAACTACACTGCAAAAAAAAAGTATCTTATCAAGTGAACATATCTTGTATTTGGTACAATAAGTCTGTAGAATTATCTTGAATTATCTTATCCCACTGGCAGATAATTTAGCTTTTTTTCCTGATTTTGGTCAATTTAATCTTGTTTTAAGAAAATGTTAAAATGACCAATCAAGAAATGAATAAGAAAAATTATCTGTGGAATAAGATAATTCTACTCAATATTGGACTTATTGTACCAAATACAAGATATTTTCACTTGATAAGATTTATTTTTTGCAGTGTACAAATATGCAGCTACCTGGGCCTCCAGAGCACTTCTAGTGTCAGCGGACACACCAAAAACATCCTAGCAAATTCACACGCACATGACTCCATGAACATGAACATGAATAAACTATCTCGAACAATTCTAAGGTAGTTTTAAGTTATTTCTCCGGCAGCGTGCGCTAATATGGATTCCGACGGCATGTGCGCACGGCCGCACGCACAAATATGGATTCCGGCAGAGTGCGTGCAGCACAGCACCGCTGTTGAATTTTTTTTCAGGGGAAACACTATGTTTATTATATATAGAGACTAGAGGGATTGGAATTTATTCAAAAGCTTATTTCTAGTATGTACCTATTGTTATTTTTCGTTCGGTCTCAAGTGTCGGAGAGGAGACGGGCAGAAATGACAGCTGGCAACAAATCCATTCTGAATAAGAGACAACGGACCCAGTACTTTGTTGGTGGTGTGAAAATATGCCTACAAACATTAAATATCTTTGGAACCGATTGTATTCAATTATATCTGAATCGGGAGATTATCTTCTGTCAAAATGTTAAGTGTATCTCTCCGTGCATAAAGGCTGGCTGTACAATGGGCATAGAATATGGCATATATTATTGAAATAATTGTTCTCTAATTGTTGTGAAGGGCCAGATTAAACTGAGAATCTACCTTTATTGTTTGATATACTTTGTATATCATATATATATATACACGGAATATCCCTTTACCTGCGTTCAAACCAGAGTAATATTCGCTCTCCTATTGGACAGCATCCCCAGGCGCCAGCCCCCAACGGCAGGTTCAAAGACAAGTGCAGACATGTCGGAACATGCCCGGAGTCAGCGTAGTGATACCAGACAAGGACTGAGGTTGGGACTAGATATTCAGTTAAGTATAAATACAGCGCAAGGTGCGCACACCGTGCTTAGCTTCGTATCTTCGTTCAGTACCTTACCCACCTTCACCACGAGTCAACGTGCAGTGAAGTGAGCAACCTTGCGTCTAACAGAGCATTGAGAACCGTGTGCGAATAGAATGGTAAAAGTGTCAGAGTTTAATGAAGTAACGTTGAGTTCGACTTAATCTAATGTGAAGTGAATAGTCGTTCATTTATTGTATATCGTGCGGCCACAGTTCGTTCGTGTGTAGCATTACCCAGCGGTTCGTCGTGTCTTTAGCTAGTGTACTTAACCAGGGTGTGTGGCCTAAATACGTCGCCCACACCCGGGGAGTCCTAGGCGGAGAACCGTTGGACATGTACACAGGAGAATCGACGTCGGCGATTGCAGAACCATTACTGGTTGGATTATATTGATTTGGAACGTGGTACCCGGAGAAGAGCATCATTGATTTCCACTATCGTTTGGGATTCAACCTCGTGAGGATTACAACTCGGGCCGGCCTCGTGGACGGAGGCTGGCTAGCTGTCATCAATGCTGTCGAGCATTTGGATTACAATTATTACTTTGCTGCTGATCAAGGGATTTACAAGGACCGACTCCTGTACCTGGAGTCTCTTTATTCCTCATTGAATCAGACGGAGTACACTAACATTCCTCTACCCTCCAGGCCTTACACCCCCGGAGGGAACCCATTGTCTCCAGGCGGTACCAGTGTTGCCCTATCTAGTTGCTACTATACGACAGGTGGTGTCAACTTAGACCCATCATAGGATTCCTGCTATTCTTAGTGACTCATGCTATTGACTGACTTTACTTATATTCTTCGCCATACAAGCGCGACCCTAATTCTCATTCTGTAACCTAACGTTGCCTAATAATAATAAATTACCCTCAAATACTATTTCTTTGTCAATGCCGTGTTCTTGTGGGTGTTCACCATCTATATTTGATGTACTGTCTGGCCAGTAATTAAAGTACATAACTAGCAGTGGTTTAATCTATCACAATCTTTAATACAGTCAGGGTTTTGTAACCCCTCAGTTACACTAATGAACACATCTATTTCTATATTTAATATAATTTCATATATACTCAAGTGCGCCGTCGGACAGATTCGGCTGTCAGACGTGCGTAATGGAGAGAGGAGCTCTTGTGGAGAGAACTAGGTCACAAGGTTGCCCTGACGACAGGCAGCTGGACTGCCCCGACGACCGAAAGCTATGTTACCGTCACTTGCGGGGGGATTCCCCGGCTGGCAGAGCTGGCAAAGTCTGCGACATCGGTACCATCCGAGTGAGTGTGTTTGGACTGATTGTGACCAGGCTGCATGCGCTCATGTCTGACACCCCGGGACCATGTGAGTCAGCTGAGACAGGCTATTTATGTTCTATTAGGCTATTTTGTTGCAAAATAATAATAATAATAATAATAATAATAATAATAATAATAATAATAATAATAATAATAATAATAATAATAATAATAATAATAATAATAATAATAATAGCCTCTTTGAAAATACTCTTGGTGCTTAGTACAGTTGGTTATTTTCAGCGTTTATATGCGCTTATCTGTTATTTATTATCTGTTATATATTCTATTATCTGTTACATTTTCGTTGACATAAGTCGATTTTTCATTTGTTTATTTATGAAGTTAACACTTTGATCGCCATGGTTAAATTCATAATTTACCATCCCTCGCCATCTCTATTTGTCTATGGAGAAGTTCCCCTTCTTTGCAGGGCTATAACTTTTTAAATTGTATTGCTAAATTGACATTATTATGGCCCATTCAATGTACTATATCTATTGTTCAGGGTGTAGCAACGTTATACTTTTTCATTCACATATTCATACTAAAATACGGTCTAAAGTATAAGTATATTTTTATCGTTTTCTGCAGCTTTCTTCAGAACGTGATTTATAGCCCTAAATGCATTATATTGATGATCAAATACAGTTTGGTAGGAATCTGTGCGAGATAAAAAATGTCAACTGGATGTGCTTCTAGGAGTTACTACGTATGATCTGATGTTGACCGGATGGGCGGGGGGTCGTTTATAATTCCGTGGGCAACGTTATATCATTCATCTAGTGTGGGTGATATGATCATCAGAGCAGTTAGTAAAGAACACGTTGGAAAATAACGCTGGATCTTACCGTATCTTCCTATTTGCAACCGATCGACATCCATTGTGTCAAGATGGAGTCCTGCTAATGATAGCGAGTGCCCGGACGAAATATGGGTGAGCACCACTTCATCCACATGACTTCCTGTTGGGCGATCTGCCACCAAATGGCGCTCTTGAACCGTTAGAGAGTTGAGTGGAGCTCAGCAGTATATCTCAGGTCCCCGGGGGAGAAATATGATTTCGATCACAGATTTTTGAAATATTGATATCAAAGACGTGTTACGGCGTCTTCGGCAGAATGAGCATGGCGGGGAATGACGAGTTACGGCGTTTCCGGCGATTAAAGTGTTAATATAAAACAGTGTTTAGAAATATTTTTAGTTCGTTAAATACATGCTTTCGATAATTTTTTGTGGGAATGATGTTTTTTTGTTTTGTTGCTAATTTCTCGCCACATATCAAGCAGGTATGCCCGCATCGTTAGTAGTGAAAGCTAATTAATCTGTCCTCGCTTAATTAAACCCTCTACTTAATGTTTTGGGGATTTATCCATGGTTAGCTTATTGGGGGGTTGGAAACGTAGCCACCTGCAGATGGCAGGGAGAGGCGCGGGGTGTTACATATATTTTTGTAGATGAAATATTAAACACTTTTAAATTTCAGTTCACAGTATCACATCAATGTCCAAAATTTAAATAAATAAAAATATATTTATTTCCATATTCTTTTTCAAACCTACAGGGAGCCACTGCAGAGTGGCTAAAGAACCGCATGCAGCTCCAGAGCCGCAGGTTGCCGACCCCTGTCTTAACTAAACATTAAATACAACTTCATTTCTCACTCAGAAAATATTCCTAAATGAGAAAATATTTTCACTGGCACAGTGCCTAACTTCGGTCTAAAGATTCAGCACCATGGACAGGTCTGCTCAAAATATTTTTTTGGGATGACATGACAAACAAATGCAATGACGAAAGAGTGACAAAAACAAAGGATGCAATGCGTCATGAAAATACAAATTACGAAATAAACAAAATACAACACGAAATACAAATGGTGAAAAATACTGTTAAGAGCTTCCCTCTCCCTCATTTCGGGTTTATGTTTTAAACTGCTCCGCGAGCCAACTGCGCTGACATATCAGGAGCAAATTGCACACCTATGGGCGTGTTTGCGCTAGGATATCATCCGCGCAATATGTTCAGTGAATAGCTTGCAAAGACAAATAGAGCAAATAGCGGGCACTAATCGTGTGCAGTTAGGGGTGCCATTAGCGTGCGCAACCCATTCTTTGTGAATTCGCCCCTATGTGACTTCCTTCCCAAGCTGTCTTAAGAAATCTTATGTATAAATGTATTTGCCAGGTAAATTACTCTGTAAATGAGATCTTCTTGGGTTTGTCCTTCAATCCCAGCAGTGGAAACACTGAGACAGTTGTCTTTATGCAAGACATTAATCTGTATTTTATTTTATTTTATTATCTTTTAAACTATGTTTTTTCATGGTGCTTTTATATGTAATCTATTCTATGTATTGTCCTGTCTTTTATATGGACCCGAGTCCGTAATAAAATGTAGATTGACTGACATCCATGAGGTGTTTAGGAATAATACAAATTAAGAACAAAATTACTTTAAAGAATGTAAATAAAGTAGTAAACCGATCACCTCTGGCAAGCTTGTCTATGTCCAGTAGACCATCCTTGTTGCCACGGGTGATGGGAAGCGTGTGGACGTCTGGACAATCCATTCGGATTTTCTCTAGACGTTGACACAAAGATGCCCAAAACAAATTCATCATGGTGGACGCAGTGGATTATTTGCCAAAAAACTAAAGGCTAAATTACAGCAGGTTACGAGAAAAAGATACCTTCATGTCGTTCATAATGTTCTGAAAATAGCCTAAATCTGCCAGACTTCTTTTTGTTGTACTGTAACGTTACTTGTGATGTATAATGACAGCTAATCTAATCTAAATTAGGGAAACCTCCACTTCCTAACAAGTTGAAATAAAGGTTTGAAACGGAAAAAAAGGAAATGTTAGCTTTAGGCTAGAGCGTGTTTACTTATGTCTTACTTTCACACTAAACTCTTGAGTCTCTTCTAAGGTTGATTGATTGATTGATTGAAAACTTTATTAACAGATTGCAGAATGGGTACAATACAGTACATCTCAATACACACAATTGTTAAGGGGATGCAGACCAGAGAAAGACTTTCGGCTCTCCAAAACCATGCAACGTAAAATATGATTGTTATAACAGAACAGAACAATCACAAACTGAGAAAGTTTAGTCAAGCAAACAACACATTGGATATGTGACATGTTAAAATATGACTTACCAAAGAGCAGATAACTTTGCGTCGCTCCAGATGTGAAAAGGGATGTGGATAATTATATGTACTGACCACAGATATGTAGAATAGTTCTATATACTGATCACTGACATGTAGGATAGTTATATATACTGATCACAGACATGTAGGATAGTTATATATACTGATCACAGACATGTAGGATAGTTCTATGTACTGATCACAGACATGTAGGATAGTTCTATGTACTGATCACAGACATGTAGGATAGTTCTATGTACTGATCACAGACATGTAGGATAGTTCTATGTACTGATCACAGATATGTAGAATAGTTCTATATACTGATCACTGACATGTAGGATAGTTCTATGTACTGATCACAGATATGTAGAATAGTTCTATATACTGATCACTGACATGTAGAATAGTTCTATGTACTGATCACAGATATGTAGAATAGTTCTATGTACTGATCACAGACATGTAGGATAGTTATATGTACTGATCACAGACATGTAGGATAGTTCTATGTACTGATCACAGACATGTAGGATAGTTATATGTACTGATCACAGACATGTAGGATAGTTCTATGTACTGATCACAGACATGTAGGATAGTTATATGTACTGATCACAGACATGTAGGATAGTTCTATACTGACCACAGACATGTAGGATAGTTCTATGTACTGATCACAGACATGTAGGATAGTTCTATGTACTGATCACAGACATGTAGGATAGTTCTATACTGACCACAGACATGTAGAATAGTTCTATGTACTGATCACAGACATGTAGGATAGTTCTATGTACTGATCACAGACATGTAGGATAGTTCTATGTACTGATCACAGACATGTAGGATAGTTCTATACTGACCACAGACATGTAGGATAGTTCTATGTACTGATCACAGACATGTAGGATAGTTCTATGTACTGATCACGACACAGACATGTAGGATAGTTCTATGTACTGATCACAGATATGTAGGATAGTTCTATGTACTGATCACAGACATGTAGGATAGTTATATGTACTGATCACAGACATGTAACTGCTATGGTAGTTATTATGTACCGATCACAGATATATAGGATATAGTTTACTTATATGTACTTATCGTAAATGTCTATCGTCGCTTACTTTATCAATTTTGATTGGAAGCTGGAATCAAAATGCTTGAATGTTCCGAGAGATTGTATCGCAAGCCTGATGAATTGAAAATGGGGGACCCTGGTGGAAACAAGACGAAAGTCTTTCTCTGGTCTGCATCCCCTTAACAATTGTGTGTATTGAGCTGTACTGTATTGTACCCATTCTGCAATCTGTTAATAAAGTTTTCAATCAATCAATCAAGCTTGGTAACAAAGACCTGCGTCAAGCTAGCGACAACAATCGTTGTTTCCGTTAATATGTCCATTTGAATATCACCAAAGCCTAAACACCACCAACACGTAGTCCATAGTAAACTGTAGCTCAATACAGCAGAAAAAGCAGTATAGCATCACTTGTAAAAGGTGTAAGACATTTTAAAACATTGCCTACCTGGTGTTTGGGGCTCGCTATCAATGACGACACTCATTGTATTTCAGACTCGCATCCTGTCGAGCTCCGTGCAGAATCAATGCTACGCAGTCTGCTTCTACACTCTTGAGAGCGCCCTCTGCTGACCTGGAGGTATCGTAACATCTCTCTTCACATAAGCTGAAAGCATAATGTTTCTTTTAGACTAACCACACCTGTGTGCTGTGTCTCTTAGACTAACTCAAAGAGTGTATTCCTGGGTTATGATAACATCCCATAACCTTAACATCAACCTTAACCCACATTTTGCATAAAACTAAATATTATACTGTATACTTATAGCACATGCATGAGATGGTCTATTTTGAAAGGTAACATTCTGAAGTTTCTTACACAATAAAGAAAAATCACGTTGAGTGCTAATGTATTAGAGAAACAGAGATTTGAAGACACTGAAATAAAATATGTTTTCCTTACTTTTGTGTTGACTTGCTGCCAGATGCCTGTTTTTGGGTTCCAGCTGAGAGGTAGGAGCTGGAAAACATAATGGTTCCATAGCCTGAAGTCTTATGTAGTACAAGTTTATAAAAATCAGACAGAAAATGAGTGTTTAACAAAGGGTTTTGTAATGTGTGTACCGCAATAATTCAGCGTGATTATTCAAAATGGCTGTCCACTTCCATTCATTCAGACGTGCGAGTCAAAACAAAGAACAAAAGTCTTCTTCTGCCCCCCAAAGATTCAGTGATTTTATAAAGGAAAAAACACCTTATCCTTCCCCATCACACCCCTGGACCCATGCATGCTGAACACATTCACAGGAGTCATTTTTACTTACTGTACTTAGATTGTACTTAGGTTGTACTTTAGATTGTATATTGTATTGTATATTCCTCTTGTAGACACGTGAATGTGTCTAACTATAATCCATTGTGCTCCAACTGTATTCCTTGCGACCTAACTGTATTTATGATAACTGCTGTGTAATCTCTTGACCCGTTTTGCCCTGGGACTCAGTGGGACAGTGTGGAAGACTATCGCCAGGGGGAGCTGGTGGGCGTTGGGCTGGCAAAGGAGACAGGTGAAGGAGAGGCTGGTATGAAGGAGGAGCTGGATACACGGGACTCTCTCTTTCGTCGAATTCCACAGAAGCAAGCAGGTGTGTCGGCGAAGAGCTTACCATACAAAGGACACGTGGGATACGGCTCCTGCGTCCAGTCTGAACAAGTAACGTCGCTGGCCAATAGTTTATCATCCCAGTATAGTGATTAGAGCACGTTGACCCCAGAAGAAGACGTTCGACAGCCGGACGGCAACGTTGACCCGCCACGAGCAGCGTTTAGAACATATAGTCGGGAGAATCGTTTGGTCACACTGACCAGAGCTTAGCTCCAAGTATAGGCCTGTTAGCCTAGTTAGCTCACGCGTCGCTCCGCCGTCTTCCAGCCCTCGGAGCAGACACCGCCGCCAGACTTCTCCGGACTTCAATAGCATGCTCTCTAAGGGCGAAGATGATCAGGTACTTTGAGCTTGCACGTGCACCAGCGATTAAGGGCGCCCCAACTTTATTATTTTGGTAATGCCGGCATTTATAAGGTATTTTGATTTTCAGTGTGGGCCCACTCTCTTTCGTTTACTGTAATAACGTGTGGTGCATATGGCACAATTGTGATTGTAATTATACTTGTTTTCCCACTGTGTGCTCCCGGAGCATTCCGCCAATCTCCTTAGTACTTAGTGTATGAAAAGCTTATAACCCATATGGGGACTTGTGCATGAGAGTGCATGTAAAGCTTCAGTAAAAATTACTGGGAATGAGTGTTTAACCCCTTCCTTCCGACGAATGTGTATTACTGTTTAACCCTTTCCTATCTACGGTCTATGCATAATTGGGGCAGGTGTTCTGGACAGGTCTCCACCAGTCAACAAGGAAAGGTACTGCTTTGGGGAGAAATTATATCATCTATCACTACTGCCACCGGGTGTGAGAGGGTGTGGGACGTATTAGGGGAAGTGTGGGTGTTTGGGGAATTACTGCAGTCGCCCTGGAGGGCAAGAAGGACCAGTGTAGAACCCCTAGGTTAATAAATCCTAGGCCCCATTCGCTCCATTTGCTAAATCCCAATTCTAGTACCCCTACACTATACAGTCAGGGACTCAGCCGGACCCAGATCTGCTGTGCTCCCACTACCTGGTGACAGTTCATATCCACTCTCATAAAGTAGGGATAATCCACCTTTCTACACTCTTTTACTTACTTTTTTTTACTGTATGAAGCACACTCTCAGGGGCTCATACAGAACCACGCCTTTCACCGTAAAGTACATGTATTTTATTGTCACAATTAATAAACAAACTTGAAACTTGAACTTGTAAGTCAACCCAACCTTGAAATTAACTGGCCGACATAGCTGATAAAGAGTGATGGGTGTCCAAGTGTCCAAACCCCCCCCC